>NC_056728.1:492102038-492342038 GCF_019279795.1 Protopterus annectens | reverse complement strand
TTCATTTGGCCAGGGTAACTTTAGAAATTGGTGATATCAGTTTATTTGATGAGAAAGAGAAACAACTGGTCTGTTTTCCTGAAATCCGTTGTCCTGTGTAAATATAAATGTAGTTGTCTATGTACATCTAACAGATGTGGCATGTATTCTCCCTTATTTGAAAAATTAGGGAAGAAGAAAGGCAAATAAATGGCTTGATATTCAATTCAGAAAAAGGAGAAAGAAAGTACAGTTTTGTACCTACCATAAATGTAGATGTCCGATAGGAATGCATCTGCAGTCCTTACAAATGGGTTGTCCTGTCGTCAGGCAGCCCTTCGGTCGGCCGGATTCCAAAGTCTGGGTCTGGCCTCGGCTGGTGTCGCACTTCACCCGACGTCATAGCTGCAGTTATTCGGGTATAAAGGCATCAGCCGACGCCATTTTCCTCAGTGTTTCTTGCCCCAGATGCCAGGTGCCCTCTTGGAAGGCTAAATTTGGATAAATGCCAATGATTCCAAATAGTAGAGAGCAAACACAAAGAATAAGCATGTATGTACATATATACAAACAAATACACCATAATAGATCCCTCCCAAGCTAGCTGAAGGCTGGCAAATACCCTAGGAGTACCTCAGAGGGGAAGGTGGGTGGGTAATCCTGACTGCAGATGCATTCCTATCGGACATCTACATTTATGGTAGGTACAAAACTGTACTATGTCCTTCAAGAATACCATAGCTAAACAAGGGGAGGAGGAAAGAGTAGAGATTATGGTGTAGCTAGGATCCCTTGCAAAACAGCAGTGGCAAAACCTGCTCGGGATCTAGAGTATAAAGGTAAATTGTAATGCTTGGCAAATGTATGCACAGAGGTCCAAGTAGCAGCCTCTATAATGTCCTTGGTAGCCACTCCTCGTAAGAAGGCTGTGGTAGTGGCTGTAGCCCTTGTGGAGTGAGGCCTGATGCTCTCAGGAGTTTTCTTTCCATGGTAGGAGTAACAAAATCTAATGCAATTTCCTATCCATTTGGAGATTGTCTGTTTTGAAATTGGTTTTCCTTCCTTTCCTGTGGCATATGCTACCAGAAGCTGGTCAGTTTTTCTATTGGACTTAGTCCTGTCCAGGTAGTAGAATAACTGTCTGTGTACATCCAAGGTATGCAAAAGTCTTTCTCCCCTGTTTTGTGGGTTTGGAAAGAATGTAGGTAGGTGGATAGCCTGATTTAATGACACTCTGGATACCACCTTAGGCATAAATGTAGGATTTGTTCTCATGGACACTCTATCTTGATGGAAGATCAGGAAGGGTTGCACTGCCATTAATGCCTGTAGTTCAGAGACCCTTCTTGTTGAAGTTATTGCCAGCAGGAAAGCAGTCTTCCAGGATAAGTATTGTAATTCTGCTGTTGCTGCTGGCTCGAAAGGAGGAAGTGTCAATTTTTCTAGCACAAAGTTCAAGTCCCATGCTGGCAATGGTGGTTTCCTGGGAGGTTTTACATTTTAATTCCTCTCAGAAACTGTCTGAGCAGGGATGAGAGAAGACAGGAGGATCCAAGCTGTATTGTGCTGAAATAGCTGATGCATGTATCTTGATGGAAGAATAGGACAGGCCTGTGTGGAAGAGCTCTGCTAAGTACTCCAAGATGTTGGCCATGTTTACCAGAGTCACATCTTCTCCCTTTGCAGTACTCCAAATGAGATATCTTTTCCATTTTGCTGCATAATTCTTTCTTGTTGAAGGTCTGCGAGCCTCCAGGATTATGTCCTTAACCCTTTGGGATAAATTTGGGTTAATTGCCGTTATGTAATGTTCCAGGCAGTTAGCTGCAGAGTTTTCAGGTTTGGATGCAGGATGTTGTAGTTGTTCTGTGTTAACAGTAATGGGATCAGGGGTAGTGTCCATATTTGTTCCCGAGACATGCTCCTCAGCAATGGGTACCAATGTTGTCTTGGCCAGTCTGGATGATCCTTGGACGGTTCTCTTTGATCTTCAGAAGCACCTTGTGCATCAAAGGAAGTGGTGGAAATGCGTATGCTGTCAGGTTTTTTCAACTGAAGGATAGGGAGTCCACCTTCCAAGCAAGTGGGTGGTATGTCCTTGTGCAGAATTTCTTTAGCTGGTGATTGAATGGGGATGCAAACAAGTCTATTTGTGGTAATCCCCATTTCCTTGTGATGGCTTTGAAGATGTCCGGATGAAGCATCCATTCGTGGGCATCTGTGGTTGTTCTGCTTAATATGTCTGCTAGAATGTTTTCTTTTCCCGGTACAAAAATTGCTTGTAACTGAATGTTGTAGCTCAGGGCCACATCCCATAGGTCCAGTGCCAGCCGGCATAGAGGATATGAATGGGTGCCTCCCTGTTTGTTGATGTACCACATAACTGTGGTGTTGTCTGTCCTTATCATCAACTGACCTTCTTGGAGAAATGGTCTGAATGACTGGATTGCCAATTTTACTGCCAGCATTTCCTTTAGATTTATGTGTAGGCGCAGCTGGTCTTGAGTCCATAAACCTTGTATGCACTTGCCCTGCATGTGTGCCCCCCAACCGAGGTCTGAGGCATCTGTCGTGATGGTTTGGCTTGGTTGGCTGTTGCAGAAGGGCAACCCTGTGTTTGATTGGCAGGCCTGAGCCCACCATAGGAACTCTTGTTTCAGGCATGGGATTATTGGGATTTTGGTTTCTAGGCTGTGCTTGTGTTGTGACCACAAATTCCTTAGGTACCACTGTAGCTTTCTCATATGCAGTCTGGCATGAGGGACCAGAATTATGCCGGATGCCATGAAGCCTAGAGCTTGCAGTACTTTTCTTGCAGTTAGGTGGTTCTGCTTTGTTAATGCCAAGAAGTAGAGAGGTAGTTGCTCTTTCTTTTCCGCAGTTAGGAATGCCATTTGTTTTGATGTGTCCAGCTCTGCACCCAGAAAGGTTATTCTTTGGGATGGAATCAGCCTTGACTTTTTTATATTGACTGTATATCCCAAGGCTTGCAGCAGGTAAATGACTCTTTGTAAGTCTTCTGCTAGCTTGCTTTTGTTGTCCGCTTGAATCAGGCAGTCGTCCAGGTAGGGATAAATTTGGATTCCCTGAAGTCTGCAATGAGCAATTACTGATGCCAGGCATTTCGTGAACACTCTGGGCACAGTAGATAAGCCAAAGGGCAATGCTGAAAATTGATAATGCTCTGATCCTGCAAGAAATCTGAGGTATCTTCTGCAAATAGGTCTTATGGGGACGTGCAGGTATGCCTCCTTGAGATCTAGAGTTACCAGCCAAGACTCCTTGCCCAGCATAGGAAGAAGCTGCTGTAGGGTCAGCATTTTGAATTTTGGAACAATAAGGAAAGTGTTTAAAGCGGACAGGTCTAGAATGGGTCTTCATTTGTTTTCTTTTCTTGGTACCAGGAAGAGTCTGGAGTAAAATCCCTTTCCTTGCTCCATAGATGGTACCTTTTCCACAGCTCTCATTCTTAATAGCTGAGATATTTGTTTTAGAGCTTCTGTCCTTTGAGTAGGTGGTAGGTTTGGCATTCCTCTCTTCCCTGGTAGAGTATGGAAATGGAACCTGTAACCTTGGTCTATAGTTTGCAAAATCCATTTTTCCCTTGTGATGCAATGCCAGTTTTTTGAGAATAAGGTTAGCTTTCCGCCTAAGGGTGCTTCTAGTTGTTCCCTAGTAGGCGGTGCCACTGTCAAGTCACTGTGATTGAGTTGTTGAAGAGGTGGTGGCTGCGTCCGTGCCTCGCTGGTTGTTACCTTGCCATTGGCGTCCCCTGTAGGCACCCCTGGATTGGTTTCTGCCTCTTGAACGCCTATTCCTGTCCCTCTGAGGCTTAGAGGAGTCCGGAAAGGACCAATTCTTGGAGGGCCAGTTCCTGCTAAACCTTGGAGGTTGAACCTGTAAGAAATCTTTCACTATTTGTACAGATTTCGCCTTCTCTTCCATCTTTTTTAGCACCTGCTGAGCAGGGGAACCAAATAAATTGACCTTGTCCATGGGTGCATCCAAAAGCTTTGATTTGACATGGTCTGGTAATGCCTGTTCTTTCAACCATGCATGTCTCCTGATAACTGCGCCAGTCATGGCTGATCTAAAGGAAGCCTCCAGTGCATCATAGCCACATTTTAAAGAATGGTTACTAACCTGCTGTATGTTATGTACCATTTCCTGAACATATTTCTTATCTAAAGATTCTTCAGAGGAAAGCTTTTTAGTTAACTGGTCAAGCATAAACTCTTGATATTGAATTATATGAAATTGGCAGTTTAAAGCCCTAGCTGTCAAGGTAGCAGAAGTGTAAACTTTTTTACCCCATCTCTCTAAGGACCTGGATTCCCTTTCAGAGGGGAGGGGTTTTTAGTAGAAGTAGCAGCTACAGCTTTAGGGCCCTGGGCGATGGTCTCTGGATCTGCCAAAGGAGCCTTGTATAAATGGTGATGAGTGTCTGGGACCCTGTAGAACCTATCGGGCTTAGCAGGAGCCGGAGGTAATGAATCAGGAGCAGTGCAAGCATCATTAAATGCATCATCTACAACGGAAAGAACTGGAGGTATAGCTAAAGGCCTATGTTGTGGCAAATGTAGAAAGGTTCTAAGCCTTTTTCTGGAGTCTGAGAAATCTTGGCCCTGCCACTGAAATTGTTCCCTCATAGCATGCAAGGTTTCCCCAAAGGAAAATTCCTCGGGTGGAGAGGCTGAAGGAATGGACTCTTCAGCATCCGAGTCTTCGTAAGGACAATAAGAAGCCTCAGGAAGGTCTGTATGATCTGATTCATCAGAGGAACCATCAGTGGATACTGGTTCAGGGGGCTCTGCTCTAGGTCTCTTTTCTGGAGGTGGGAGAGAGGACCTGTCTGGATGAGGCTGGGATCCACGAATTAAAGAAATTAAATCCTCAGCCAAAGATAGCATATGAGAGCTAGTGTTGGGCCTGTGTGAGGAGGGTTTGGCAGGCACAGTTTTGGAAGCTTTGGCTGCTTTAGCCCTGGCAAAGGCCTTGATAGACATGGCTGCAGGAGGCCTAGCAGCTCCACGTGCAGGGGTTGAAATATCCAGGGGAATTGTGTCTGATAATTCCTGAGAAACTGCAACAGAAGGCTGGATTTCAGATGCAGATTCTACCAGGTTAGAGGAGGCCTCGGTAGAAGGCATGGTTTCGGGTGGAAAAAGAACCGCTTGCTCGGTTTCGGCCGAAACCGAGACACTCGCGGTTTGCTTAATCGCGGTTTCGGCCGAGACCGTGGACCGCGAGTGCCGGTCCTTTTCTTTTCGCTTTTGAAATTTGTTGTCGGAGGATCCGACGGCATAATATAGGCAAATTCAGAGCCGAAAAGTTGTTCAGCAAACTCGACCGACGGGTAAGCGTCCGTCTGTTAAAGAAGAGCAGGCTAGACAAGCTGCTACGTGGTGGTCTGGGCCTAAACAATGTATACAGTAGGAGTGGAAATCTTTATGAGGTATTTGTTTCCCACAAGATAAACAGTTATTCACTTTCTCTGACATCGGCTGAGGCAAGAAAGAGTCCCCAACGGGTACTTAGCTTTTAGAAGTCTTCGGTAGTATTCGGTAGTAGTAATCTCTGGATCTGACCGACCGGCACTTGCGAACAGCTTCTGCTTCGGGCGCCACGCGGCAAGAAAGACTGAGGAAAATGGCGTCGGCTGATGCCTTTATACCCGAATAACTGCAGCTATGACGTCGGGTTAAGTGCGACACCAGCCGAGGCCAGACCCAGACTTTGGAATCCGGCCGACCGAAGGGCTGCCTGACGACAGGACAACCCATTTGTAAGGACTGCAGATGCATCCTTGAAGGACATCTGATTTGTAAGGTAACTATTTTTGTGAAAAACAATCTAAGGTGATTTTGGATGACAGAGCCTGGAGTTCAGAAATTCTCTTTGCAGATGTAACAGCTATTAACAGTGCTGTTTTGCAAGACAAAAATTTTAAATCAGTTGTTTTGTCAATCCCTGCAGAACAACTGTCAAATCCCAAGGAGGTGATGGGTCTTTCACTGAAGGCATGAGTAAGAAGACGTTGGTAGAAGCTACAGAGGAAGCATTTTTTCCAGAGTGAAAATTAGACATAGCTGCCAATAATACATTAACTGTGGAAAAACTACCACCTTCCTGGAAAACAGAAGCTAAACCCTCCAGTAACGGAGTGTAGGAGCAGAAAAAGGATCAATTTTCTTCTGAGGAGCCCAAAATTGAAAATATTTTCCATTTACTCTTATACATCCTCCTTGTAAAATCCTTTCTGGGATGACAGAAGCATTTGGCGGACTGCAGAGGAAAGCATGGGCTGTTTAGATATCAATGGAAATGGAAAAACCATGCAGTTAGTTTGAGGCCTGGGATGTTTAATCCCGGAGGGGTGCAAAAGAAGGTCTGGACTTTGGTTCAGTACCCACAGTGGATATTGAAGATGGGACCAAAGGAAGGGGACTACACCTGGTGAGCCCAAATGGGAGCAATACGGATAACTGAGCTCTTCAAGTGACTGACTTTCTGTAAGAATTTTGGAATCAGAGGTACCGGGAGATATGCGTAAAAGAGACCAAAGAGCCAAACGTGGACTAGGGCATCTCTTGGTGACCCCCATGGGGGGGTGGGAATCAGGGTAAAATATCTGCTGTAATTGTTGTGGAGAAATGCAAAGAGATTGCAGCAAGGTAGGTCACAATCACAGAAAATCTTCTCTGCTACTGACTGACTGGGAGACCACTCGTGATGCATCAGAACATTCCTCCTGAGTTTGTCCGCTAGTATGGTGGATTTCCCTGGAATGTGTTTTGCCACTATAAAGCTGATGGAGATTGCTGAATGCCACACTCATAACTTCTTGACAGAGGGGATAAGATCGGGTTCCCCCTTGTTTGTTGATATGTCAGACTACAAAAACATGTCAGTCTAGACAGTGACACATGTACCTTAGACCATCCATCCCAAGAAATGCCTCCAACCCTAGCTGGGAGGCATCCCTGGTCACAGTGGCTACTAATGGAGACAGAACAAAGGGGCAGCCCAGATAAATGCCATCTGACTGGATCCACCCATGAAGATAGGTTCTACATACCAGAGTGAGTCTGACTAAGAAGCATAGAGGATGTTTCAGAATAGACCAGTGAACAGCTACAGTCCACTGGTGAACACATACAGAAACGTGCTAAGGAATTAAGACTATAGCCACAGCCACCGAACCTAGAGCCGGAAGGATAAGTCTGGCTGGGGGAGCAGAATGAACAAGGATTTGCTGAACCTGGAACTTGACTGTATCTACACAATGAACAAGCAGAGAAGCAATTTCATTTATTGTGTTTATCTGGGCACCAATTAACTCCAAGCTCTGTTCTCGCTGTAGTTTGGATTTTGAGATGTTGAGTGTAATGGACAGTGTGTGACAAAGCTAGAGCAAATCGTCCCTGGACTGTTCTAGGAGATGCCTGGTTAGGGTGGTGAGGAGACCGTCAACTAAATATGGAATCCTAGCAGTCTCGGGTGAGCTGCTACCACTGCCATACACTTGGTAAACACCCTGGGAGCTGTGGTGAGACCAAAGAGTAGGGCTCTGAACCGATGGTGGCTGGCTCCCAGCCGAAAGCGCAGGGATCTTCGGGATCATCCGCTCATTTTGTTGTGGTAGTATGTATCCTAAAGGTAGACTAAGCACATCCAATCATCCTTGTGCAAAAAGGGCAAAATGGACTGAACTGTGGCCATTCAGACCTTTGATTTCCTCACAAATTGGTTCAGCTCACAAATCCAAAACTGGTCTCAAGTAAGCGGTCTTCTTTGGCACTAAAAAGAACCTTAAGTTCCAAATTTCTTTTGGTCTGGCTGGACCTCCTGGATGATGCTTATCCAGAAACTTCTGAATCTCTTGAGCTGCAGCTTCTCATTGACAGGGTAGAAAATAAGTAAGATTTTGGTTCGTGGGAATCTGGAAAAATGGTACAAAATAACCTCTGGATATTATCTTTAGCACCCAAGAATCTTTTGTTATGGAAGCCCAGGCATCTGGGTGCAAGTAGAAGCACCCCCCCCCGACTGCCTCCAGAGGTAAGCAGTGGGGCAACCACTCAGAAGCACTGAAAGAATCTATCCAGAAAGGAATCTCGGAAGCCCTGGTTTTGTGGGCCTCAACTGCCACAAAGATGACGTCTTCAGCTCCCCCACTCTGCCTTTGAAGGAGTTGCCCCCATGTAATTCCTGGAAAGATCTCTGGGATTTACAGAACATTTTCTTGTTCCCCTCTCTTATTCCAGGAAAAAGATAATTAAGGGGCAGAAAAGTGAATCTCTAAGGCAAACAGGGTCTTAACATAATGACCTAACAAAGACATTCCATCAAATGGAGCACTGATAAAAGAAGACTTGAAAAGCTCCACAAAGTCGCATAAACAAATCCAGGCATGTCTCTGTACGGCAACGCCTGAAATGGAGGCCCATGACGTACCCTCAGCAACATGGGATATCAATCTCAGGGACACACTGGAAATAGATAAGATTGGCCAGTTGTGAGGATGATCTTTTATAGTCTTCTACAGAAAAGGATTGAGAGAGGGATTTGTAGAGCTCCTTGGTCAAATCCCGCTACAGTCTTGTAAAATATGCCAAATAATTCAGGGACCTGAAGGCAACGGTTGTTGCAGCAAATATGTACTTTCTAAATGTGTCCAATGCCCTGGACTCTCTCTCTTAGTTGGATGGCCAGAGGAACTCTACTCTGCTAGCTTCTTTTTTGTGGCTGCTGCCACCACAACAATAGCATCAACAGAGACTCCTTTGCTCCAGTGAGGGTTTATTTTTTGGTGATGCCAAAATATAATCTGGACAATGTGGGACTGGTTCAACAGAATCCGGTCCCTTCCATGCCTGGTGAGAGACTTGATTGATGAGCTCATCAGCTGGGCGAGTCACCGAAGACATAGACTGGCCAGCACCAAAGACTTCCAGAAATACTCACTCCTTTAGGGAAGGATTATCTGAGGACCCAACCACCTTTTTGCTTAGGGATCTCCAAAATGTCTCAAAATGAGATGTCATCAGGTGGTGATCTGGGGGATCCTTCCCCTGTCTTGAAGTCAGTATCCTCTGTGAGAGATTCCAAAGAGCTATCTATGTGCCTCCTTTTGCATGTTCTCTAATGAGGAACCTCCTCAGTGGGATACTCAGGGGAGATGTCTGAAGAGAAGGGAAGTTCCTCCAAGGGAACTGTCTGGATGCTAGTTGGCACTGGCTGTTCCTGTGGAATAGGTCTGATGGGATAACAACTCAGACCCACTGGGGGACTGGATGTAGGATCCAAAGAAGAGTTTGAGACCGGGTCTCCTGGAAGACTCAACACCCTTTCCACTACCTCAAAAGCAGACAGACCAGGACAAGCTGTAGCCAGTCACATCAGAGTTGAAACTTCCAAGTCAGACAAGCCCTGACTCCATCCTGATATGCATCTTGAGGAGGAAGACAGGCCAGAGGTATCTAGCACCGAGGCCCCAAGGGGCAAAGATGGCTCCAACAGCATCGGAGTGTATCCCAGCCCCCCCCCCCCGATCTGATGCTTCTGGTCTAAGACTCATCCTGATCCAAATGAATAGGAGTAGAACCAGTCAGGGAAACTGCTGGAGTCAAAAAATGTACCCTCTTCAGCTCAGACACAGATTCACTTGGGACTCTTGGATCAGAGGGCTCCAAAACTGAAGGCCAGATTGAAGAAGGAGATATTAACTATTTGGAATGTAGAAAGCAGGCTCACAGATCCGATGGGAGATGGATACAGTATAACCCCCATCTAAATCTGAGCTCTGAGGAACTTCCACATCATCCAGTCCACTTTGGCCATGCAGAAACTTCTGGAAGACCCGACAGAAGACGTAGTGGACTGAGGCCTAGAGTGTTTCCTTGGAGTCATTCGCATAAGAGGGGAGGGTGAATGGAGCAGAGGAGAAGTCAGATCAATAATGAACTCAGGTGAATGAGTCCTAGGAGTCTTAGATATACCATAAGTCGAATATAAGGGTTTCAGATCTAATGGCTGTGCAGTAGATTTGCCTGAAATAACTACTGGATTTAAGGGCTTGGGAAGTTTTCCTCTTCGGATTTGAGGAAGTAGGATCTGAAGATCTGTGAATTTATTTGAGAAGGCTCTGAAGTTGTATAAGTCAAAGGAGTCAGAGATTTAGGAGGAGATTTTTTTATGCTCCTAGCTGAGGTTTGGCATGTTTGCTGAGGGTTTCAGCCCCAGACGAAGAACAGGGCAGTAATCCCTTCAGGACTAACTTGTTTTCCCTATCCACAACAGCCCTCAAATTAAACACAGCATAAATAGCACAATTTTTATCAAGGTGTGCTGCCCCTAAACAGTAAAATGCACTCCCTGTGGGTATCAGAATTTGGGATTTTGTGTCCACAGGAAGTGCATTTTTTTTAATTCCTGTTGGCTTCTCAGCCATATTATATATCGAGAAAAATGAGAGACTGAAAGAAAAGATTTTTTGTAATACATAGCCAGAAAAGAAACTGATAACAATGGTAGAGGTAGATACCCTAAAACAGAGTAAGAAAGTAAGAGAAATTAAAGAAAGAGGTACCTGCAGTGGTACGCAACAAGTTTACCTCACAAAGTAGAAACAGAGGAAAGAACTAATGGGTAGAAACTTCCAAAAAACTAAATAAATAAAAAGAGGGAGGATTTAGAAGGTTAAATATAAGGATGTTTAGAGAAAATCACTGAATAAAATGCTCTGAGAGGGGATCAGAGTCCTTGCAAGATGGAGGTAAATGAGATGTGAGGTATTGTAGGCAGACTAGGGAATTGTGGGTAGAGGGAGGAACTGAAGAGTTGGATTCCCAAGTCTGTGGAATGCGGCCAAACTGGATCTGTAACCCATATGTTGAGGAAGAAGGAAAAGTACATCAGGTACACTGCTATACAATCACTGAAGCACATACTTAGAGGATACTACTCTTGCAGACTTAGAGGACAGCTGTCAACAGTCACAGGCTATCCACTTCATGTGTGCGTGTGTGTGTGTGTGTGTGTGTGTGTGTGTGTGTGTGTGTGTGTGTGTGTGTGTGTGTGTGTGTGTGACACCGTAATATTATAGACAATAACAATGCATCACCTACTGATAAATGAGGAGTAAGTGCCAGGCTGCACCCACACCCAAGCCACCACCTCTCATATGAGGAGACAGTCTTCCTATTTGGACAGCTAAAGCAAAACTCATCAACATCCTCTTCAACGACGTCAATGTTGTTGGTCCTATTCACTATAATGTCCCAAGCAGCCTCCTTTTCAAGGGACAGCAAATCTGTCACCTTCCTGCAAACCTATTGTGAGGGCTTATGACCTCCTACTGCATTCACATCCCACACAATGTCCTGACAGATCTGGTCCCTGACTGGTATGCAGTGAGCCAGTACATACATGCCATGAATGCAAGGATTTGCGGTAGCATGACATTCTCCTGGTTTGTGGACTTATCCAGGAATTGCCTCCTCTAACTGGTCAGAAATGTTGCCTGTGAACCTAAGGGGCAAAAATATGCCATTTAGTGGGTACATATGCTTGGGCATACCTGTGTTATTATCTACAGCTTACCCCAATGTGTCCAAATAGATATAACTAGCAGTTACCATTCTGACACTTCCCCCATACACAGTACTGTAACCCAGTAGGTGCATAAGCTATGGCAATCGCTCACTGTGTACACCATGCTATCGCATGTAATATCCTATGGCCACTGTATCACCCCGCCCACAGGTACAGAGAAGAGTGCTGTGTGACTGCTGATGGTCCAGCATGTGAATTACTTGGGCATCTGGCTGCTTCTGCCTCAACATATTTTCATGCGTGTGCTGTATTACCACCACTACGTACGCCACAACGGAAGTCAAATGCTCATATGTGACCCATCCCTGAATATGTTTCAGTAACATAAACGACTATACATTGATAATCACTCTCCCAGACAGGCATAGGAAGTCATAATAATATGAAACTGCACTGTGACATTTGAGAGAAAAACAGATAGTTTATTTACAGACCACACATTGCATTTTAGCAATTACACTGACCTACCAACAATCTTCTTTTGAAAAAAGACACATCCTGTCATACTGATCACCAGACTACAAATGTTTAATTATCAGTCTAAAAGAATACTTAATTGTCTGAAATTTTGACTTTTTATTACAAATTTTATCAAACTGGCTTAAATTATCTCAGATCTTTCACATTACAAGCTTATTACAAAGATGTCACTTAATTTTTACTGGCTACTTCTAATTTTCTAAGAAATTACAAAAACTTTATAATTTCATAGTAATTGTTTTTCTAGGCAGCTCACAGCATGAGTTTCCCCAGTTTGATTCTTGGCTGGAGTGCTTTCTGTCTGGAGACTGCATGTCCTCCCTGTGTTTGCATGGGTTTCCTTCCATTTCATGCCACATTCAAAAGACATGTAGTACGTGGAGTGTACACACTAAATTGGCCATAGATGTGTGTGTGGTGTTGAAGAACTACCGAGGCAAGGCTAGCCACTCTGCGGTGTAAACCTTGGCTCTAGATGATTGTCACTGTTGATATGACACCCCAACACCATTTGCAAAAATGGGAAAAGGGGGTTGTGGATGGATGGATTACATCAAAATTCCATGATGTTTTGTATAATCTGTCCCCAATTTAGGATAGTAAGAGTTTAATTCTTAATGAGTAACAGCACACTAATAACAAATCTTATCATAGAAAAAAAAATGTTAAATATATGACATAGTCTACAAGTAAATGTTTAGTCTAAAACAATGTGTGATGACACATTTGGCCTTGCAGCCTTATAACAGTGAATGTGTCTTAACAGAAAATAAGATTATACAATTAATCATGTATGCAGTTACTAAAAACTCAAGAAATTGTCCAGGTCCATGACTTACATTACTGATACACTCAGCTCTAGTGTGCAAATCACAAAAGCAAATTACTCAACCGTGACTTCTTTCATATAACATTACATGAAAAATCACACTAGTAACATGTGATCCTACGGCAACATGCAAGACAGTAAACCATCTCTCATCATCCTGAAATATTTTGACAACGAGCAGCAGTTTTAAGCAAATAAGTTTATACAGATACTAGTACAGCTTCACAAAATAAGTTCAACAGTTGAATGGTATCATAGCACATTAACTTAGTAGTGCTTGGTCATACACAACACTTCTTGGAACTTTTAGCATCATTAATGAAAGGAGGGTGAAATGACAGACTGACCTGCTGCTATAGGAAACAAGAGAGACAGGCTGCACTTTTATCTTTTACAGTACAATTATTATCTTTTGGAAATGTAGGTTTACAACAACAGCATACTTTCAGTATCAACTTGTGAAGGCCTCACTAGAGCTCAAGATTTAAATAACGAACAAGCACACTGTCATTAATGAAAGAATTTGGCCCTGAAGCTTTGTGGAAACAGGAATACAAAACAAAGTGACTGCAATTCCATACAATGCAGTAGTTTAAATAATCAGTTGTTTATCGTGTCATACAACACTCATGGTTTTAGGACATTAGTAAAATAATACACAAAACATTACACAGATTCATCTTTCTTTGTGACACAACACTACTGTAACAGTATTTCTTTTTGTGGACTGTTGATAAGATCTGAACCTGGGCTTTAAGCCCCTCCCATAGCATACAACAGCTATTTTATTGGACCAGTTCTCCTTCTTTCCCTCTCAAATTAGCCACTTTTACAGCAATTCAATACATTTCATTTGTAAGTTTGAAAGCAATCTTTCAAAAGATGGTGGCAGTGCTTTACTTCATGCAAACATAGGCCATTTAGCATGGCAGGAAAGTAGATGATGTTTATGCACATTCACCAGGCCAGGGTATGCAAACAATTCTGCACTGTGGTTATGTTTCAATAGACATAAATTAGAAATGGGCACCTGTACAAACACATCTGCTATACTATTCCTCAAATTAACCTAATAACTGGTCATGACTGCTTCCTCTAATGTTAATCACAGGGCTCCTACATGGTGTGCTGAAAAGAGCATGATTTCCCTGATCTTCCTCCATAGTGATTTCAAGGAGCACATTCTGGAGTAGTATGATGCCCCTTTTAAAAGGCTGATGTACGGTTTGACCTGGCATGGATGCTGTCTGATGCCATGGGCATCACTGGGCATCACCAGTGTCGAGGAACGATGAAGATACCTCTGATGACCTGAGGCAGTACCTCCCTGACCTGCTTTGCCAATGAGAGTTAGATGTCTAGTAAATGTAGCCAGAGATGCATTTTTGTCCATTTCACCCTGTTTTACATGTTCACCTACTCTGTGGCTGACTGATGCACAAGGCAGCAACATCTCTACAAGTAGCAGAGAGTGTGCGTGTTGTACATGCTTCCACTTTATATGTGCAGTGTTGTTCACAGCATATGTATGCTTTATAGTTTTCTACTCATTTTATTTTCAATATGTAAGTTCAATTGAGGCAGAGGAGATGGCCAGCAAACTTCACCTCAACCTTGTGGCTGCCTCTGGGTCACTGATGACCCTCAACGTCTGCCTCTAAGGAGAGGTGGAGAAGGCTCCTCTGCTGGAAGTCATTCTAAAGGTTAGTAAATATAAACTCCTGAGTTTCCATGTGGACTCAAATATCAGAATTAAAAAAAAAAAAAATTCACCGCTGCCAATAGGAAAATGGAAGCACTTAAGATTTTTTTTTATATTAGCAAAGTCTATAACTATTATACTAAAAATATAAAGAATGTCTTAAAGACCATTCCTAGAGTACCATGGGTCATGGTTGTGTCCTTGGTTAATCAAAACTGGACTTCATTTTATTAAAAACTGACACAAAGCACTAGGACAAAGAAAACTGAAAGATTTAGGGAATGTTCCTGTGAAGGAAGAAAATCATGGCAAAAATTAGGAGGTGCAACATCCAGCAGGATAAAAGCACTCTCATTAAACTAAAATAACTCGGAGGACAAAAAGTCTACCAAAGCCAAATTTGAGGTACAGTAAACTCTCAGTTAACCGGCACCCATGGGGACTGGTAGATGCCAGATAACTGTACTTTCTGGTTGCTTGAGAGTTGCTATTAAAAATATGTCTGACTAATACTGTATCCTACACTGTTTGTTTAGTTTGACTTGTTCTCAAGCTGGGGAGAGAGGGAATTTACTCCTATCTTCCTTTTTAAAACTCAAACTCTAAAAATGCAAGGTAGGTTTCTGTGGGGGAAAACAGAAAGTGCAACACATGAAAATTTTACTGTATCTCTTCGATATTTTTTTGCTGGTTGCTTGAGCTCTGGTTAACTGAGAGCATACTGTAAATTTGGCCTCCCAGGGCAAAGACAACTACAAGGCATACTTTAGCTAGGTCTGCAACCTCAAAGGTAATCCACAACTGTGCGCACAGCTCATTGTTAATGCAGCATCGAACCAGAAGATATAGCTAACCTATTTGCCAACAAATCGGCTCCAACTTCAACCCCCCTCTCCTCCTCAACCTTCCCTTGGGAAATACAATCAAATATAACCCCCCCCCCTTGCTATCACTAAGTAACAGGTCCTTAAATCTCTCTCTATAAGGTCAAGAACAGAACACTACATCAATGGGCCAAGACAATATCCCAAGATGCCTTCAAAATAGCATGAAACATTATATATCAGGCCCTCTGAAATTCCTGCTTAACTGTAGCCTCCAAACAGGCTTCATGAATGGAGAACGACAGTTATCCCTTTGCACAAAGGTGGGCCATCTACAGACCCAGGAAACTACAGATCCACAAGTCTCACTAGTCTCACATGCAAAGCCATGGAAAGAATTGTCAAGGAAATGATCAGTAATGACATAGAAAACCTGAAGAAACTGGACCCAACCCAGTTTGGTTCTGTAAAGGGCAGGTCATGCCTATTCAACCTGGTGGACTTCTTTGAGAAGGTTGCCAAAGCAATGGATGAGGACAAAATGGTTCACACTGCCTAACTTGACCTGGCCAAGCCATGTGACACAATACCCCCACTCAGGCATTGTTGACAAACTCAACCGGTAAGGTACAAACCCTTATGTCACCTGGTGGATAGCCAACTAGACACATACCCAGAAAGTTAGAACTGGGGAGTCCACCTCTACAAAAGAGGGCAGTAACAAGCGGAGTCCCTCAGGGATCAGTCCCGGAACGGCTCCTTTTTGGCATTTACTTCTCTGAAGTCAAGGCCAATGTCAATGGCCTCTGGCTAACTAAATTTGCAGATGATTGTAAATTAGGAGCTACCACTGAATTCCCCCACAAACATAAATGTTCTCCAGAAAGGGCTGATAAAGACAAGTAACTGGTGTCACAGCCACAGAATAAAATTAAATGCCAATACATAACAGTGTCCATCTGGAAGTCATCAAACCTTGGTAACTATCATACTGACAACACACACCCAAGAGCTGACCCAGTAGACCGGGACTTGGGGACACACACACAGTAATCTAGCCTTTGGCCATCACATGTCTACAGTAGTGAGGAAATCATTCTATGTTATGCAACTTATAAAGGTATGGCATCTAGGTCCAAGGAAGTCATTGTTCCACTGTATTTGGCATTCATCAGATCTATCATTGAGTACAAAGCTCCCTTTGGTATGTACCTAAGCCAGACATATCTAACCAATGGAATGTCCACAGAGGTTCCTCACTGAATGAATACAAGGCGTAAGTAACATGTCCCGTGCAGACTACCTCAAGGCCCTATCCCGGTATTCTGTCTCCTACAGACTGTTGAGGGGAGAGCTATGCTTGGCATACAAGGCATTGTCACACCCCACTTTGTTAGACCCTCCTGCATATCTGCAAAACAAACAGCACTAGCATTACCCCTTCTAAAGACTTAAACCTTGCCTGTGATATAAACAGGACCTGCTGGGGAGACAGGTATGTATCCCCAAAGACTATCCATTCTCTTGAACAGCCTCCTCATCCATGTGAAGAAGAGTTCCTCCTTAATCAAATTCAAGTGCAACTTGGACAACTGGATGGGGAACAGGAAATTCATCCCTCGTTTGGCACCTACATCTCTAATGGACACAGGCAGCCTCTAAATTGTTCATCTCCCAAGGCCCAGCTTACACTTATCAAGGGTACAAGAACTTGTCAAAGATTTGGGATGTATGGCGAGGCTTAAAAGACCCTTGTGGTCATTATCCCAGTAAACACCTATGAACCTTAGCATTACTTGCATGTCCAAGTGTCATTAAATTACAGAAGACTAAGAGGGATACTTAATATTAGCATAATGGACCTTCAATGATTCTTAATTATTTCATTTTGAACTGACAGTAGTAAATTTAAGAGATGGAACACAGTTAAATATGTGAACTAGAACTGCAAAAATTAAAAATGAAGCTGTTTGCTGAAAGGGCTGTTTCTGCCAGAAATACTGGTTTCTGAGATGCATGGCTTACTGCAGACACATTTAAAACAAACTGGATGAGTACGCAGGACACAAGGTACAATACATGTGTTATGGTCACAGAAATGTAACTTTGCTTCTTCTTAGCAGCTGTACAGTATTGTAGGTACAAAAGGGAAATAAAAGACAAAATGAGCAGTTTACTGCAACATTCTGGCATACCTGAAAGGTCTCAACTCTTTTTCTATCAGAACCTTCATATGCATGACACTAATACACAATGAATGCACAGCAGGAGAGAGGACAGACTTTTCTTTCCACTCCACCTTCATAAAGATAATTTCATACAGGCAAGGAAAATTCTAGCAGACAAGACGCCAGGCAAAATATGAAATGTTCACTAAGGTACCAAACAATGGCAAACGCAATGAAAGAATGCAAAAGACTGCAGAAAAAACACCTCTTGAAATGGAAAAAAAAGGACAGTGTAAATAGACATAAAGGTAACCGCTTAAGCTTACATTTATGAACTCAGAACATCATGATGCATTTGGCATGCAATTGTATGGCCAATGACTCAGATTCAAACAGCACTCAAAGTGCTGAAAGAGTGGCAAAAAGGAAGAGCACGATGACAATGATTCCTCTGCGGGAAGGGGAGGTCCTCCAGTTCAGAGCATTACTGACAAGATGAACAGATAAAGATATTGTGCAAAGAATGGCTTACCAGCTGTACCACTGCACGTGCCACCTCTGGGGTGTGATGGATGGACATGGGTCCCATAAAAAGTTGTTTTATAGCAGAATGGTAATGGCTAGTATCCACATCACCCAATCTCCAATAGTAATGTCTTTCAGCTTTTCCCAGTTAGGGGTCGCCACAGTAAAACTCCGGACCGCTAATGATTGGCAGTGGATTTTTACGGTGCTGAGTTGCCAGCCCGATGCCTAACCTTCAAACAAAGCACACCCATTCAAGCTCGCACCAACCTGCATATCTAACGTCACTCAACCATAGGGAGGAGATGTAGACTCCACACAGAAGGTGCTCCAGCCGAGAATCGAATGGGAGAACCTCTTGCTGTGAGGCCACAATGCTAACCACTGCACCACCACAGCCCTCTATCACCCAATCTCCAATAAATGCCAAAAGTAACAACGGGGACCTGACTGTATTAAATGGAAGGTATCACAATATTAAATATAAAGCTACTCTACACTTATTATAGAGTTTAACATCTAAAATATGAGGTTTCACAATGAAGGGAAGTAAAATAAGAAAAGTACAGTTTTGTACCTACCATAAATGTAGATGTTCGAAGATCCACATTGCTGCAGTCCTTACATATGGGTAGTCCGCTGTCCTCGGTCGGCCCGAATACCAAAGTATTAGGCTGACGTCGGTCAAGGCGCTTAAAACTGACATCAGGACGTCAGGGTACAAAAGCGCATGACCGACGTCATTTCCTCAGTCTTTTCTTGCCCCAGATGTCAGAAGGCCCTAACAAGAAAGGCCACAGCCAAAAAACCAGCAAAAACTAACCAACCACCCGTACACCAACCATATTTACAATATGTACAACACAAACCACACCACCACCTTCAACAACAGAGGGGAAGGAGGGAGGGTAAATTGGACTGCAGCAATGTGGATCTTCGAACATCTACATTTATGGTAGGTACAAAACTGTACTATGTTCTTCATCTCACATTGCTGCAGTCCTTACATATGGGTAGAATCCCAAAGCAGAGGTAAGGGAGGATGGCAAAACTATAAAGCATCAGGAGCTGCCAAAATGCCCTGTAAAATTGCAGTGGCAAAACCAGCCCTAGATTTAGAGTAAAGTGGAAGGTGGTAATGCTTAGAGAAAGTATGCACTGAACTCCAAGTAGCTGCTTCCAAAATATCTTTAGTAGCCACCCCCCTTAAAAAGGCTGTAGAAGTGGCAGTAGCCCTAGTGGAATGAGGCCTAATCCCAGCTGGAATCTCCTTACCATGATGGGAATAACAGAAAGCAATACAAAACCAATCCACTTAGAAATAGTTTGTTTTGAAACAGGTTTGCCCTGAGAACCCAAAGCAAAAGAAACAAACAACTGCTGAGACTGCCTGAACCCTTTAGTTCTGCTCAAATAATATCGCAACTGTCTGTGTATATCCAAAGTGTGCAAAATCCTTTCCCTTTATTTTGGGGGTTTGCATAAAAAGTAGGCAAATGAATAGTTTGGTTTAAAGCCACACTAGAAACCACTTTAGGCATAAAAGAAGGGTTAGTACAAAGACACCCTATCCTTGTGGAAAATTAAGAAAGGCTCAACTGCCATAAGGGCCTGTAATTCAGAAACCCTTCTACAGAGGTAATGGCCAACAAAAAAGCAGTCTTCCATGATAAATATTTCAACTCTGCCGATGCTGCAGGCTCAAAAGGTTGTAGAGTGAGTTTCTCCAACACAAAATTGAGATCCCAAGCAGGAGTAGGAGCTCTATGTGGGGTCTTATATTCTTTGCCCCTCAAGGAATTGCTTAAACAAAGGCTGAGAAAATAATGGTGGGTCACAGTCATAGTGAGCAGAAATTGCTGCAGCATGAACCTTTATAGAGGAGAAAGACAAACCTTTGTCCAATAACTCAGTAAGGTATTGAAGCAACACTTAAATTAGGTTTAGAAACATCAAAGTCCTTTGCTGTACTCCAAAATAAAAATCTCCTCCATTTATCTGCGTAAACTTTCCTTGTACTAGGCCTTCTGGCCTCCAAAATAACATTCAAAACTTGTTGTGGAAGCTGAGACCCTCCAGGGTTTAAAACAGAATATGCCAGGCTGTCAGATCTAGAGAATGAAGTTTGACATTGAGTAAATGACTGTTCTCCTGAGACAGCAGGTGAGGAATCAAGGCAAAGGCCATGGAGGCTCCTGTACCAGACTTCTCAGTAATGGGTACCAGTGCTGTCGAGGCCAATCTGGAGCTATTAAAATCATGTTTGGCTTGTCCTGTCTGACCTTCAGCAGTACCTTTGGGAGGAGAGGCAGAGGTGGAAAGGCATACACGTGAAGATTGCTCCAATTGAATGAGAGAGCATCCACTTTCCAAGCTGTGGGATGAAACCTTTTTGTGCAAAACTTTGGCAGCTGGTAATTTAGTGGAGAAGCGAACAGATCTATGTCTGGAGTTCCCCATAACACTGTCAATCTCTGAAATACATGAGGATCCAATTTCCACTCGTGGGGATCCATAATTTGTCTGCTCAACACATCTGCTAAGGAGTTCTGTGCTCCTGGCAGAAACCCTGCCTGAAGATTTAGCTGTAAACTGAGAGCAGTCTCCCACAAAATCATTGCTTGTCTGCATAGAGGATAACAATACGTTCCCCCTTGCTTGTTGATGTACCACATGACAGTTGTGTTGTCCGTTTGAATCAACACCTGCCCTGGAAGAAGTAAATCCTTGAAAGCCATCAATGCAAATTGGACTGCTAACATCTCCTTCAAGTTGATATGTAGATGTTGAAGTCTGGCAGGCCACGTGTCTTGTACCCATTTTCCATTTAGATGAGCTCCCCAAGCTTTGTCTGAGGCATCTGTCGTTAAAATCTGACTCGCCTCTGGCCGGGTCACAGAGAGTCCCTTGTTTAGGTGACATTCCTGAGCCCACCACAAAAATTCCTTTTGAATGCAAGGTATTATCTGAATGACAGTGTCCAAATCTTGGCAGTGCTGTGTCCATACATTCTTGAGATACCACTGTAGCTTCCTCATATGCAGTTTGGCATTGGGAAGTACCAGAATACAAGATGCCATGAACCCCAAGGCTTGAAGGACTGTCCTTGCAGTCAGCCTGGACTGACAAGACAATTGGTGGAAGTAAAGAGAAAGATTCTTTTGTTTGTCCGGGGTCAAAAGGCCATCTGGGATGCTGTATTCAGTCTCACACCCAGAAAGCACATGTCCTGAGAGGGTACTAGACTGGACTTTATTTCGTTCACAGAATACCCCAGGCATCTTAACACTGCCATCACATACTGTAAATGATGAAGAAGTTCGTCCTTTCTTGGGCCAGAATCAGGCAATCGTCCAAATAAGGATAGATTTGTATTCCTCTTAGCCTGAAGAAAGCTACCACTGAAGCCAGAACCTTCGTGAACACTCTGGGCAGTAGATAAGCCAAAGGGCAATGCAGAGAACTGATAATGTGAAGTCCCAGCCCGAAAACGCAGATACTTCCTGCAACTGGGCCTGATAGGAACATGAAGGTAAGCTTCCTTGAGATCCAGAGTCACCATCCAGTGATCTTTGCCCAGCAGAGGTAAAAGCTGTTGTAACGTCAACATTTTGAACTTGGGAATGTCCAGATATGTGTTGAGGATAGATAAATCCAAAATTGGTCTCCACGTGTTCCCTTTCTTTGGTACTAGGAACAGGCGGGAAAAAAATCCTAGGCCCACTTCTGGCAGAGGGACCGGTTGTATGGCCCTTATTTGAAGTAGCAGAGAAATTTGTTTGTGAGCCTCTAGTCTTTGCTGAGGAGGAACGTCCGGCATGCCTTTGAAAGGAGGCAAGGTATGGAAATAAAACTTGTAACCTTGGTGTATGATATCCAATACCCATTTGTCTTGGGTAATCAAATTCCAATTTTCCTTGAAGAGTGCCAACCTTCCTCCCAAAGGAGCTGCCAGGCAAGCAGGATCTGGCAGCTGAAAAGGTAGGTCATTGGGCCTGTTTACGAAAGGACTGGCCCCTGCCCTCACCTGAAGATTGTGCAGGTGAACTCCCTGTTCTAGGTCTGAAAGAGCTCTGAGCTCTGCCCCTACCATGTCTAGATCTACCCCTAGACTGAGAATCATAAGAAGGATACGTCCACCCCTTAGCAGGCCAATTCCTACTAAACTGGAGGCTGAACTTGCAAAAATCTTTAACAGCCTGCATAGACTTAGCCTTGTCTTCCATTTTCTTCAAGACTGACTCCACAGGTGAACCAAACAACACATCAGACTGTAAAGGAGCATCCAAAATCCTTGTCTTAACATGGTCAGATAAATTCTGATCCCTCAGCCAGGCGTGCCTGAAGAACTGAACCAGTGGCAGCCACCCTAGACGAGGCCTGTACAGCATCAAAACCACATTGTAAAGAATGCTTACCCACCTGTTCAGAAACATGCACCAAATCTTGTAATTTCTTACATTCAATGCCTTCCGCCAGAGCATCCACCTTAGACTTCAATTGAGAAAGAAGATAGTTTTGATATTTCAACATATGAAACTGGCAATTCAAAGCCCTCATAGCTAAGGTAGAAGATGTATAGACTTTCTTTCCCCATCTATCCAAAGCTCTGGCCTCTTTATCTGGAGGAACCGGATTTTTTACAACAGAGGCCTTGACACCCTTAGGTCCCTGACTAACAGTTTCTGGGTCCGCCCTAGGACTCTTACAAAGATATTTATGAGCCTCAGGCACCCTGTAATACCTATCCGGTTTAACAGGAGCAGGAGGCAGAGAATCAGGATTAAGTGAAGCCTCTGCAAACACATCTTCCACAACATTCAGAACAGGGGGTATAGCCAAGGGCCTATGCTGGGGTAAAAGCAAAAATTCCCTAAGTCTTTTCCTGGAATCAGAGAAGTCCTGACCTTCCCACTTAAAATGTTCCCTCATGGAATGAAGAGTCTCTGAAAAGAAAAATCCTCTGGAGGAGAAGCAGAAGGAGTCGAATCATCTGCATCAGAATCAGAATAAGGAGAGTACTCCTGCAAGTCTTCAGCCAAGACTCTGAAACATCCGAAGCCTGCTCAAAACTCCCCAACTCTGGCTCCACCCTAGGCCTCTTATCAGGAGGGGCAAAAACCTCTAATCAGAGTAATCAAATCTTCTGCCATTTTAAGCATGTGCTTCTTGGGCACAGACCCTGCTGAACTAGGAGTGACACCAACAGAAGCTAAACCTGGCCTGCTTCTGGGAGAAGCCTTGGAAACAGAAGGAGAGGGCCTAACCACCCTAGGAAGGGAGGGAGCACAGTAACCTGAGAAGCCCCTTCAGCCTGACCTGCCTCCTGAGAGGCCACATCCTGCAATATCAAAGTCTCCCTTGGGACTCCAGAGAAGCCTCCGTCGGAACCACCGGTTCCACTGACCTCTAAAGAACCGGCGTCCGGAACAGACGACTCATCTTGCCTGGGTTTAACTGCTTTGTCTTTGCGCTTCTTCGAAGAAGGCGCCGGAGAATCCGGCGGCATATTATAATTGCACCGCTTCAAGACCAGCCTAGCACAATCTAACCTTCGCTTAATAGTGCGCTTATTGAACCTAGCACAAAAGCGACACCCAACAACGTCGCGCTCAGGCCCCAGACAAGGAATACACAAAGAATGATAATCCCTATGCGGTATCTGTTTCCCACAAGAAATACAGTTATTCACTTTTTCTGACATCCGGTAAAACACTGAGGCAAGAAAAAAACAAAATATTCCCCAACGGGGTACTTAGCCAACTTTGATTCGGTCTGAAACTCCGAACTCGAAAAATTTCAGAACGCCGAACAGCACTTGCAACGCTGCTTCTGCATCGGACCATGCGGCAAAAAAGACTGAGGAAATGACTTCGGTCATGCGCTTTTGTACCCTGACGTCCTGATGTCAGTTTTAAGCGCCTTGACCGACAGCCTAATACTTTGGTATTCGGGCCGACCGAGGACAGCGGACTACCCATATGTAAGGACTGCAGCAATGTGAGATGAAGAACATCTGATTTTGATGACTGGAGTACACTACTGCACCTGAGGTCTACAGCAACCTGCCCTTATGGACAACACAAAATGATGATCTCACAGATAGAACTGAGAAGTTGTTAATCTGTTATACTAACAATAATCAAATGCATGGTTTTCAGCACTAATGCAAAAAAATGTACATGCATGAAAGCATAAATGTTCTGCACAGCAACTGTGATAGCAAAAGAGGCAAGCCCAGTGACAGAAGTGATTAGTGAATAAAATAAGACAGGTTCTCATATTTTAAATTATTTACAGGAGGATCTAGAGGTTCAGATTATTCATTGTTAAATATATTTAAAGTACAACAAAAGCAATTCAGGGTAACAGCCACTCTTGCTGCGATTCACAAGCTCTGATTAGTGCTTTTGCCTGCAATTCATCCACACCCCGCAGCTTCTGGATGACTGCAACTACAGACAGACATCTGGTGAACCCTTTGAGGCCTAAGCAGAGGCCAAATAGAATTTTACAGAACTAGCAGTTGCAGGCTCCTACACAGGAACACAGAAACCTCCTGGACTCCTTGGCAATCTTCATGTGGAAGTAGGTAACAGGTACTAAAGTGCACCCAGTCTCCTGAAAGACAATGAAGGCTGGATTGCACCATGACCATCGAAAATATTTCTCTGAGGGGTGGAGCCTGAATGGCTAATTGAAAGCAGTATTTTAGAGCTCCATATAACTAGTTAAATAAGACCGGAAAAAATATTCTTTTTTCTTCTTCAAAGTACAAAATCTTATAGATAAAGGACTAATTTACAAAATAAGAAACCTTGGTGAAGTTTTACATATAATTTCCTGTCAAAAAGCTCGGAGATATATTCACTTGTTAAAATGAGCAACTCAAAGAATTCTCATCAGGATGCTGCCTTAAAGAAGGAACTACAACAGATGGCATCTACCCTGCAGGAGTTGTCTTTGAAGATGGATGATTTTAAAGAGAACCTAGAAAACCTTAAAACAAGCAGTCAAAAACAGGCCAACACCCTCAAGGAAATGCTACAACACCAGACAAGGATAACAGGAACAGAGGTTTCTCTAAATGACTTAGAAAGCAGACTTAAGGAAGTGGAAACACAAAAAGAACTGCTTCTTAAACAAAACACTTGGTTGGTTCATAAAGTACATGACTTGGAAAATGGGGAGAGGAGAAATAACATCAGGATTTTTGGATTACCTGAAAATACAGAAGGTGAGGATATTGTTTCCCTTTTATCAAGCTGGATCCCTGACTTTTTAAATTTAAAAGAAGGACTTTCCTTTGGCATTGAAAGGGCACACAGAGCTCTTGGGAAACCTGCCACTAACTGAAACTCTCCTCCTAGGTCAATAATTATCAAATTTCTTTCATACTTGGACAAGGAACTGATTTTAAGATCTGCTTGGAGGAAGGCACCTCTAAAATATAAACAGTCTGATAAGATTTGACAACGACTATTCATCTAGAATAATGGAACAAAGGAAAAAAGTGTGGCCAATGATAAAGTTTCTGAAACAAAATAACATCAAATCACAACTTGCATACCCAGCTAAGATAATAATACTGTATGCCAACGAGATGAGGACTTTTACTGACTTAGAGGAAGCCTCTTCATTTATTAAAACTAATAATGTGATTACTTTACCAGAAGATATGGATTGGATGTCACCTTCTCTCAAGAGAACAAAAGAAACAAATGTCTGGACAGATGTCAAAAAGAAGAAGCAAAAGACTGATACTGTTACAGCCAAATCTTTCAAAGCATCTACTATGATATGAATTGTTTTAACATTACTTTAAAGGACCAGTTTTACTGCTTGGAATTTTAAAACAAAGGTAACTAACTACTGTAATCTTTATCTATATTTTTAGAAAATAGATGACACGAGAGTTTTCACATTAGCTCACGTATGTAAAACAGGGTACTTTTCTTTCACAGAAGGAGGGTTATATAGCTCATAAAATATTTATACCGTAAATCAACATACATAGTATATGTGTATTTTCTCTTAATTTTCTCTTTTCTTTCTCTCTCTTCTTTCTTTTCTCATTATTTATTTTAACTGTATCTTGTCTCCCTTTCTAAATTCTCTCCTATTTACTATACTAATATAGTCTCTATATATTTAATAACTCACTATCTATACATAGATAAATAGTCCAAAATAATCTAGTTTTAAGGTAGACTAATTGGAATAGTGACCTTAATTAACTGTTATTACAATATTTATTAGATTAATGATAGTCACTGTTATGCTTATTGGGATTGGGGACATGTTTGTGATTAACTCTGAAATATTTATTTATTTATTTTATTTTATTTTACATTTGTTAACTGGGCTAGTCTGGCTGGATACATGTCCATTTTCAGCAGAGGCCCGAGGAGAAAAGCTCCACTAACATACTATTGACTTACAGTAAAAAAACAATCAATAAATCAAAACAATCAATCAAACACAAAAAGCAAACAACAATTAAACAAATAAACAATTTAACAAAAAGTATAAAGCATGAGAGCAGATAAAGGAACAGTAATTATGTAGTTTAGAAAAATGCAGAGGCAGTAGAAAAAGAGAGAGCAATGGAAAGGCAAAATTACAAAGAAATTAATTGCTAGAGTGAGACTGTCACGGAAAGAAGAGGATAGAGAAAAATAGTGACATATGGAGAGTCAGTAACAAAAATACACTACGTACAATGTAGAAAAGTAGAAATAGTGTCAGGGCACTAATATTTGGGAGGTAGATAAGCATCGAAGTGATCTGTAAGTGAGTAAGAGAAGAAAGGATGACAAGAAAGTAGTGATACAGCATGAGGCAGGAAGATATAGGAAGTGTAAAAGAAAAGAAGGAAGAAAAAAAATGAAGGTTGGTCAGTAGAGAGATAAATCAGACATAATGAATAATCAGTGGAAGTGAAAGGGAGGGGACTGGAAAGAGGCGAAATCTTTGCTGAAGCTTTTTGCTGAAGCTCAGTCAGGATTGGAGCATGGGCATAGCCAGTGGGTTTGTAAATGATTTCTTATTTGTTTTTTGAAATGGTGAGATGAGCTTAGGCTAGTCAGTTCTACGGGACGTTTGTTCCAATATGATCCAACGGTATTTGCAAATAAGGAGTCACCTGCTTTATTGTGAGATTTAAGAGTAGTTACTAGAAGCTTGCTGGCTGAGCGAAGTGTAGTAAGATTATTGTAAGGGGTGATGAGGTTATTAAGTATGGGTGTATTGGAGGGGTAATGTAGGATTTTAAAAGTGATGACTAATTGCCGCAGGAGTATTAGGTTCTGTAGTTCTAGCCAGTTAAGTTTTTTTAGATTGAGACAATGATGAGTACGGAATGGGGAGCCTGTGGCAAACCTGGCAATACTATGGTAGGCTGCATTAAGTTTATGAAGGTTAGCTTTAGAAATGTTGATAAAAGATGGAGAGGCATACAATAGTGTGGAGATGAGGTGAGTTTGTGCAAGAGACACTCGGGAGGTGGCAGTAAGAAAGGGCTTTAAGAGGGCACCTATTTTTTTATTAACAGTCTTGATGGTTAGATCAATGTGGTGGTCAAAGCTTAGCTTATTGTCTATAGTAACGCCAAGTAGTTTGGTGGAATAGTCAAGTTCAATGATAGTGCCATTACAGGACACAATGGTAAATGAGATTGGGGTGGATTTAAGGGTTGGGGTGAAAAGTAGTAATTTGTTTTTTTTGGGATTAAGGAGGAGACAGATCTGTTGGAACCATTTTTCTGCTGCAGTAAAGACCTTTTGGGTGGAGGAGTGGAGTTCTTCTGGAGATGGAGCAGAGCAGATGAGAGTTGAATCATCAGCATACTGTATACAAGTGGATGTTGGGAGGGAAGTGGGCAGGTTATTTATGAATATTGAGAAAAGGAGGGGACCTAAGATGGATCCTTGTGGGACGCCGATAGTAACTGGGAGCTGAGAGGATAGATGGCTGTCCCAGAGGACTGCTTGATTTCTATTTGTCAAGTAAGAGTCAAACCACTGTAGTGCGAGTGAATCAAGTGAGAGGGATTTTAAAGTATCTAGGAGAAGTTGATGGTTGACCATATCGAAGGCTTTCAAGAGGTCCAGGAATAGTGCAGAGGAGAAAAGGTTGTTATTGCGATTTTTGTTGATCACGTCAGTGAAGGAGAGGAGAGCAGTGGAAGTACTGTGGTGGGGCCTAAAACCATGTTGTGAGTCTACGAGTAAGTTGTTTTGCAAGAGATGATCTAAGAGTTGATGGTGTATGCAGCGTTCCATAATTTTAGAAAGTGGAGATAGAAGGGCAATAGGCCGGAAATTGGAAAGTTCGTTGGAGTTACCTCCTTTATGGAGGGGAATGATATGGGAGATTTTCCAGCAGGATGGGATTTTGGATTCGGTTATAGTTCTATTAATTAAGATGGAGACTGGGTAGGCTAGTTCAGTTGCTGCTAGTTGAAGATATTCAGCTGGCAGCTTGTCGGCAGACGGGGTGCAAGGTTTAAGTTTAGTGAGTAACTTATGTATATAGGCTGTGGAGACTGTATTAAATTTTAGTGTGGGGGTGCTGTTTTGGGAAGAGGTTATTTGAAGGGAAGGGGGGGGAGTCATGGTGTTTGCTACAGAGGCGACTGTTTGAGAGAAGAAGTTGTTGAAAGTATTGGCTATTATATTAGGTTGGGTCTGAGCTAGGCTAGCTGGTGTAGGTGTTTTGGTGTTCCCTGGATGGAGCAGTTTATTTATTCCCAACCAGAATTTTTTGGGGTTTTGGTTTTGTTGATACTGAAGGTAATAATTCTTTTTATCCAGATAGGTGAGTTTCTTTGTTGTGTTTCTCAGGTGTTTGAAATTTTGATGATCAGTTGGGTTTTTAGTGGATCTCCATTTTGTCCATAATTTATTTCTAGCTAGCATTGTTTGTTTAGTCTTTTTGGAAAGCCATGGGGCTGCTTTGGAGCCCAGTCTAATTAATCGAGATGGGGCATGATGCTGGAGAATTTGTAGGAAGGTATTGTTGAAATGGGTAACTGCTTCATCAGGTTGGAGGTGTTTTAGAGTTGACCAGTTATATTCTTTGAGTTCCTTACGAAAGGATGATAGGTTAAAATTTGTTTTGTTGTATACAGTACGATAGGTAGCTTGCTTGGGATTGTTGTATTTTTGTTTAGTGATATAGGTGATGAGATGGTCGCTGATATTGTCAGGGAGTATTCCAGTTTTATAAGAGAGGGGATTGTTGTTGATCAGTATCCAATCCAGAATGGTTTGTTTGTGGGTTGATTTGTGTATTCTAGTTGGGGAGTTAATGGTTTGTTGAAAGTTAAAGAGATTAAGGTGAATGGTGGGTTTGGGAGAGATGCAGGAGTTCCAATTAATATTAAAGTCTCCACTCATGTACCACTCATGTTCCACTCATGTACATGTGTCCTTTGAATTATTTCCTTTTAGTATGGTAGCGTTGTTGCCTCACAGTAAGACATTGTCCTGTTCGATTCTCAGCTAAAGCGTCTTCTGTGTGGAGACATGCGTGAATGGGGCATCCGTTGAAGGTTGCGCGTCAGGGCTGGCAACTTGGCACGTAAAAATCTACTACCAATCATTAGCGGACCGGAGTTCCACTGTGGCGACCCTTAACCGGGAAAAGCCGAAAGACACAACAACATTAACAAATACATAAATAAAAAAAAAAAAAAAGAGGGAAAAATGTACTGTTGTTTAAGAGAAGTGAAACTTTCTTTACATTCTATTTGTGTTGCCATAGCAACAGTAAACAACTGCTACAGTTTCTAAGGACACTGTGAACCTGTGAAGTGCATTTAGCCTCACAGATAACAAATAATAAGAAAAAGTAATGTTTAGTTATTACAATGAAAAACAACCTAAGCAAGGTAAAATAAATACATAATAGGATTATTTGTAAATATTTTATGATTTATCCTCATAGGATTACATATTCCTGGAAACACAACTGAAATGTTCCCAAACTACATGTGCACTTAAATGTAGCTGCTTGATTAAAAAGTATTACTCAGTTTAACATGCTGATTTCACAAGCTATCTGCACTGTAAAAGTTTCATTTTATATGTTACTTGAAATTGTCAGTCTCTAGAGCATATGAAATGATACGGTACTTACGTATTATTGCAACCAGATTTTCATGGTTGCGAAATGAGCATACCTCCACAGATCCGAGTGTATGAAACACTTCAAATTGTTACTCTACTTCCTTACAACTGCCCGAAAACTTTACATTACTTTTAGGAACAGTGACAAATTGAGAAACCCTCTCCCTGCCTTGCGTGCATTGCAGACGCACGCTTGAGGTATAATGGCTGCTATTGTCCTGTCAGTTGGGTTCTTAAGTGTGTTGAATATCACTTCATGAGTGTCTAATATCACAGTTTGGGCGATGAATTAAATACATTTTCAGATGGTGTTTCTCTCACCAGTGTATATGCACACACTGTAGGATTTTGATTGTTGGGGGGGGGGGACAGGCTTCATGAAAACACAAACTAAACTGTTTTCCCTAAACAGCAAAGTGAAGCTGAACAGGCAATTACTGATATCCTTGTCCTGAAGAAATACCAACTATGAGTAATGATAGGGCAGACCTACTTATAATTCAAATGTTATTCTAATTCCTTAATACTGCCCCAAAACTTTACATTACTTTTAGGAACAGGAACAATTTGTAATGTAAAGTTTTTGGGGCAGTCCTAAAGAACTGGAATAACAGTTTGAATCATTTTCACGTGTCTGTGTTTTTCTTCTCAGCATTCTTTTCCTCCCAGTTAACACAGCAGCCCTTGCCAATTGAAGCGTGTGTAATGCACACAAAAACAGGAAGAAAACTTGCATGATCCTTTCTCTTCCTGAATGCAAGCCAAACTGATTTTTCATCAGTAAGGGAGTAAAATAACACCTTATGGTGTTTCCCGCACTGGTTTTCATTGCAGCATGTGAATTTCGCAACCGCGAAAATCTGGTTGCGATAATACGCAAGTACCAACGATACATATTACTTTTTGCAACATGTTATCTTTGCAGTTACCTCACTCTGTACAAACTCACTTGGTAACTGATAGCTATTCATTTAAAATATCAGTTTAAATATTAAATGTGTCCTTAAAATGCTAGTGACATTTTGACAAAATATAACCTGAACTGTAAAAATGAATGACTTGAAAGAAGTGAAGTAATGCATAGACTTCAAAGACAGTTCTTGACACTACAGTAAAAGTACAAATATATATTCACAAGGAAGTACTGGAATGTTTTAGTCTTCCAGTTAAAATAGCTTACTGTCAACATTTTGCGATATCAGAAAGTTTGAAGAGCTAGGAAATTACTATTCTTTGTTTTTATGATGATTATTAGACAGATGTTAGACTCTGCTTAGTTTAATGAATTGTGACATGCTTATGAGGAAAAGTGGACTCACTCACATTGGACATTACTGGAAACTCAACTGAAATGTCCCCAAATTACTTGTGAATTTAAATGAAATTGCCTGATTAATAAGCATAACTTACTTTAGCAACCTGACTCCATAAGCTATCTGTTCTATATATGCTACATTATATATATGTCACTTGCATATGACAGGCTCTACAGCACACGAAAAAATACACATTATTTTTGCAACATGCTATATTTGCACTAACCATACATTCTAAACTAACTCAATTGGCAACTGACAAGTTATTTATTTGAAACATCAGTCTAAATATTAATTGTGCCCTTGAAATGTTGTTGCCGTTTTGACAAAACAAAACCTGAATTGAAAAAGGAATGATTTGCAGAAGTTAAGTTGTTGTGTCTTTCGGCTTTTAGGGGTCGCCACAGCAGAACTCCGGTCTGCTAATGATTGGTAGTTGATTTTTATGTGCCGAGTTACCAGCCCTGACGCACAACCTTCAACGAAGGTACGCCCATTCACGCATGTCTCCACGCAGAAGACGCTCTAGCTGAGAATCGAACCGGACAGCGTCTTACTGTGAGGCGACAACGCTATTGCAGCACCACCACCGCAGGATTTGAAGAAGTTAAGTATTGTACAGATTTCAAAGACAGCTATTGACACTACAATACAAGTAGAAATGTATATATGCAAGGAAAAATTGAAATGCTTTATACTTTTAGTTAAAATAGCTTATTGTTAATTTTTTGCTTTATCAGAAAATATAAACAGCTAGGAAATTGTTTCTAATTTGTCTTTATAATGTTTACTAAAGTGATGTTAGTCACTGACTTGTTTAATGGATTGCGAGTCATGTACAAGATGGACTACTGAATGTTATTTCTGTTTACCTGTGTTTGCTGAATTTCTTTTATTAGTACTGATTTAAAACAAGGGAAAGAAAGGGAAGGGAAATCTCTGTTTTTGGTCAAGGGAGGAGAGGCTTAAGAGTATTCTAACTGCCCCGAGAACTCTCTAAGATGCTCTAAATACTATTTGATTAATACTTACCTAAGGTAAGTCTTGATTGACATATAGGTACCTTCACATTCATTCTAGACCTGATGTGATTACCCATTGAATTTATATATAATAGTTGTGAAAAGAAAAATTCCATTTCAAATTTATATAAAGAGTTGATAACATATAAAACAATTCCCAAACCATCATAATGGCAGTTCTTAACAAAAGGTCAGTCATTGCAGTTAACAGAAGAAATTAAAACTAACATCTTACTATCAGTTAATTACACCTCTAACACACAGTACTGGAAAATATTTAACTGGAAATACTTACATAGAGCATTTTTAACATCAGATAGAACTAAAACGATCAGTACTACTACAAATGTTTTTTGCTGGAGGTGTGAAAAGCAAATAAAGCAGACTGGATTCATATTTTTTATGAATGTAATAAAATGAAATCATATTGGAATTGAATCAATCATTTTTACAAGCTTTATTTAATGAATCCTTTACCTTAACTAAAGTATTGATTATATTAAATGTAAATGAAGCCCCCTACCTGAATAAGACAAATATGTATTTGTTATGGACAGTACTTGCAATATCTAGGAAATGCATACCCAGAAGGTGGAATTCAAATACACCCCCAACCTTGGAAGAATTCTACACTTTACTGAAGACAACTGCATCGATGGAAATAAAAATCAAAGAACTACGAATCTATCCCAGGCCATTGGTAAATAATCCTTGGAAGAAAGTTATATCTTTGTTGGACACACTGCAATAATCAATATTGTATCTGATAACTGATCGGTTAATTCTACATTTAATAACATACAGTGTATATAATTGAAAGTCAGGCTATTGTAAATATTGTATACAGTTGTTTAAAATGAAAAATTAAATTTAAAAATATCATGTAAATGTTATTTTAATTGAAAATAAAAAAATATTTGAGGGGAAAAAAATTTCTCTGAAGATACAGTCATTTAGGCCACTCAGTTGCAGTTTAGTGTAGAGGTCCTTTGTCTTTCTGGCTACCAAAAACAGCCTGGAGTAATATCAGGCCTTTTCTCGTCTTGTGGGACCTCCTAGATGCGTTCTTTGTTTATTACATTCAACAACTCTTTCCTTGACACATTCTTCAGATGGGTAGCAGTCTAGCAAATGTGATACAGTGTGGTTGGAGAGGAGTGTAGAAGGAATACTATGGCCTCTGGATATCACTGCCCTTAGCCACTTGTGTGATGGCTATCCATGTCTGCAATCAGAGGAAAGTAGACCAACAACTGCTTCCAGAAAGACAAGTGGACAAGGTCTCAAAGACTGGACTGCTGTCCTCCCAATACAGGATTGTGGTACCCCTGTTGCGGACAGCTGTCCCTGCCTCTGGGTTGGCAGCCATTCTTCAAGTTAAAAAAGGCCACACTGGTTCCTTCAAGACCTCTGGCTGCTCTGCTGCTCTTGGCCACCTAGAAATCAAACCTGATGTAGACCTAGCTGCATCCCTGAGGGAGGTACACCATGGGGTTTAGAACTTAGCACCAACAAAAATGAGGGTCTTCACCTTTTCCCACGTTCTCCATGCAATTCTACAGTGATGGGACAAAACGAGAACAGCTTTTAAAGGGGGTACCGGTAAAGGTTGCCTTGGTGTCACTTGTGAAGCACAACCAGGCCAGGTGTTGTGTGTGTGTGTGTGTGTGTGTGTGTGTGTGTGTGTGTGTGTGTGTGTGTGTATGTGTGTATGTATGTATATGTATACATATATACACATATATATATATATATATATATATATATATATGAGAGAGACAGACACACACGTATATACATACAACACACACACAGTTGCCTATTGCTTTAGCTGCACAGTCTAAGGTATTTTGAGCTAGATGTGTTGAAGCCAGCAATGGATGACCCAGCAGTATCTGAAACTGCAGTTTGAACTTAAGAAAGCAATCCGTTAGCTGGTCTAGTGACTGGCTTATTTCATCAGCCAGTACTCACTGGAATTTTAACATGTAAGATAAATAATCTTCATCGCTTGATCACAGGGTCATAAGAAATACAAGGCATCAGAGTTACAAGACCATTTACACCTTGACAATACCCACCCGCATGATATACTCCACCCCCCCATTAAAAAGGGAAAAGCAGAGTCAGTCACAGAGTAAATTTATGGGTACACATCCAAGCATCCTTTAATATCACGGATGCTAGGACATCACTTTGTTTAGCCTATAGAAGTAGCTTGTTCCAGTGGTGGGATAGGTATTAGACAATAAAGTCCCTCCAGCATATTTTTTTAAGTGTTGGAGGAGTTATAAGTCCATAGTTCTTGTATTAGTGGCAGAGAACACAAGACACAGATCTCTGTGCAACAGCCTGTAAATAATTTGAGAAAATGGATAGAACTTCATGCATTTTGTGGTAGCGCAGTGACTTCAGGCAAACAAGCTTCTTGGTTAAGAGCCTCTGGGGCCATTCATGTTGCTTAACATGTCTGAAAGGGTACATTCCCAAGGCTGGTCTAATTAGGGCTGCATAGAGTAGACTGATAATTTCTTCTGACTGATGATATGCATTTACATATTAGTTGTGCTAAACAGAAAAATATTCTGACCACTGTTACTACATTTATTTTACATCTGTTAACCGGGGGAGTCCGTCTGGGCCAGAGGCCCTTTTTCAGCAGAGGCCCAAGGAGAAAAGCTCCACAGAGAAAGACAAATTACAAATACATTTAGGTGTTTAAACAGCATCACAATATATAGAAAGTTTAGGAATAACATATTTTACATTGGTATTAAGACAATACAAATGTAGAGAAACAAAGAACATTCATTAATAGTAATAATAGAGAATAAGATTCCATAGCATAGATTTGAGGACTGAAACTCAGTACACTACTTAGCATAGTACATTAGATTATTTTTACAACATTAATACTAATTAAGACCGTTTCAGCAGAAGTAGGTAAACCTCTATTAGTAATATGTGTTATTGCTAATTGTTACTGGAATAAGATTCCTGACTACATTATCATTTAGGAGTGGCTATGCTACATGGTGAAGGAGACTGGTGCTTATCAAACGTGACAATATTGCACTTCTACACATTTGATCTTAGCCTTTTTCCATCCACCACTTGTTTATGAGGGTTAGTTCCTGCTGTAATGAATGTGTATCAGAGGTAGAATGGACAATAATGCCCAACTTGCAGTCATAATTTAAATAACCAAAGATCTTGATTTCCAGTCTGGAGATCAGAGAAGTACATGCCAAAAAAGCAGGAGACCACGCACTGAGCCCTAGAGCACACCACTAGTTACCTTCAGAATGTCTAACAACAAGGTGCCTGTTATGTTAACTGTTTGGGTCCTATCTTTCAGGATATTCTCTATCCACCTCACTAATTATGGATCTACGTTTACGCCATTTAGCTTGTTTATGATGTCAGCACAAGTCCAGTGTCATGTTATGGCCACATCCAAATAAGCTGCATGAACACAATTACTACTGTCAACAGCTTGCATGACCTCCATGAAAAAGTTAAACACAGTAGGTAGGATACCTTTTGACCAAACCACAATTAGTTGGGAAGAGGTAGGTAAGCTTTTTGATGTAGTTTATGAGATCAGATAAGATGCACTCAATGGCTTTGCAAATCAGACTAGTCAGGCTACTGGGTCTATGGTATCCCGGATTAGTGATAGGGCTGCCCGTTGATAGAGGCAACACCAATGCAGTTCTTCATACTATGAGGACAAATCCATCTAACTAAAATGCAAGTTAAACAGTTTAAGGAGATGTTTGGTAGTATTAAGCAACCAGGAAGCAGTATGTTTGGTTTTAGAGAGCACCTTCAGTATGTGCTCCCTTAGAATATCAGGAGGCACAAAGGATTTAGAAATGTGTGGAATTAAGACAACTGTTTCAAGGGTAAACTTTGCACTAAACTTGTATGGTAGTATATTTGATATATCTACTGGGTCTGAGTGAGTGGTGCTATTTTGGATAAGCTCAGAAAAACACTGGGTGTTACTTCTTATTTTCCTAATGCAACCATAGAAAGGGCTTATAACTACCCTTGGCTTCAGAAACTGATTTAAGTTCATGACTTTCCTTACTAGCCCTGACAGTACTGTTACGGTAAATCATTAAAACAAAACATTTATTCTTACAGCATACCTTCTTTTAAACAGGGGTCTGCTTCACAAACCTGAAATCCCACTTACCAGACTTTCATATAACCGAGACGGCAAAGCCAAAACTAAGAAGACAGACCATTCGGAACACTGACTTTCAGCCAACTTTCAATGGTGACTAAGCGGTTACTTACCTGGAGCTGAATATATATATATATATATATATATATATATATATATATATATATATATATATATATAGGGGGGGCAGAGTTCAACATGGTGGCCAAGCGGTTACTTACCTGGAGCTGAAAGTCAGTGCTCCAAACGGTCAGTTTTCCGTTTTTCTGGCTTTGTCATCTCGGTTATATGAAAGTCAGGTAAGTGGTATCTGGGGTTCGTGAAGTAAACCCAGGTTATATATATATATATATATATATATATATATATATATATATATATATATATATATATATATATATATACATATATATATACATATATATATATATATATATATATACATATATATATATATATATATATATATACATACATATATATATATATATATATATATATGGGAGCCCTTCATTTATTCTAAGTTTCAGATGTTCGAAACTCATATGGCCCATACCATATGAGCGAACGTTTGAAAAGCCAACAAATGATAGCGGAGATCCCACTACACTGCTGGACTGGGAGATTCCCCTTTCCTGCACTGTAGTGAGATCTTGGAGTGAGAATATTTAAGTAGCAGGGGGTATGAGGGGGTGCAGGTGGGCTAGCTCCCCTGCATAACACAGTTTTACTGTGTTTACAGGTAGGTAAATAGTGCTATTTCAGGATGATGGTCTTTTGTAATGTCGATCATACGGTGTCGGCCATATGAAAGTCGACACTCTGAACGGTCAACATTCTGAAGTAGACCCATATGTATGTGTATATATGGGTACACATACATACCTATATATATATATATATATATATATATATATATATATGTGTGTGTGTGTGTGTGTGTGTACATATATATATATATATATATATATATATATATATATATATATATATATATAGAGAGAGAGAGAGACATAAAAAGCACACACAAAGTACAATTATATAAAATCTTACCATAAAAGAAGATGTCATTTCCACTGTGACAGTATTCATCACCTTTGGGATCTTCTGCCAAGGATAGTCAATGTTCGGCCAGTATACCAAAGCCTTTATTACCTAGGAGCATTGTACATCACACATTCTCCCTGCACAACTGTAGGGCATAAAGGTGATACAAGTAGTCTCCCAACCCAGAAATGAAGTGTCGTAAGAGAACCAGAACCCCCACTGGAAAGGAGAGCATATACATCCAGAAAAAGAAAGGAAAGAAGGGAGAGAAGGAGAACCTCTCAGCCAGAAAGAAAATACCACCTATGTTGTTTGTCTTTTCAGCTTTTCCCGGTTAGGGGTCACCACAGCGGAACTCCAGTCCATTAATGATTGGCAGTAGATTTTTTTTTTATGGTGCCGAGTTGCCAGCCCGACACCCAACCTTCAGCGAAGGCACGCCCATTCACACATGTCTTTCGGAGACCACTCGACCATGAGGAGGACATACAGACTCTACACAGAAGGCACTCCAGCTGTGAATTGAACAGGAGAACCTCTTGCTGTAAGGACACAACGTTACTGCTGTGCCACCGCAGCTTGTTGGAAAAAGAAAAAAAAATGAGGTAAGAGAAAGGGAGTGAATACGGCAATACTGTAAAGGACATACACTGTTAATGGTAAGATTTTAAAACAACTGTACTGTCCCTTCCATATCACTGAAGGAGTACACATCACCTCTGGGAGAGTACAAAATATACTGTGAATGTAGGGAAGAGGAAGATGAGAAGCCCTACACAAACCCATAAATGACAGCTTTGGCAAATCCTGGCCTAGCTCTGGAAATGACATGCAATTTGCAATGTTTAGTGAATGTGTGAACAGAAGACTAAGTAGCAACTTCAAGAATGTCCAAACTTTTGACAGAAGCCCCTAAGGAAGCCACTGCCCTAGTAGAATGAGCCAGAACACAAGCAGAGAATGGTTTCCCATGACAAGTATAAAAAAAGAAATGGACTTGGAAATGGTTTGCTTAGAAACTGCCAAACTCAATGCCCTGGTATGAAAAGAAAAAAAAAGTAGATCAGATTTACGAAAAGCCTTTGTAATTTGTCTGAATGGATATGAAGAACCTTCTCACTAACAGACGGTGGAGAAGGGAAAAAGGAAGGAAGCTGGATAGACCGATTAAGGGTCAGCACATTAGCCACCCTGGGCATAAAAGAAGGATTTTTATGTAGAGAGACCCGGTCACTATGAAAAAGGAGGGACTGCCATCAAGGCCTAGAGTTCAGATATTCTTCTGGTAGAGATTAAAGCAACCAATAAAACAAGTCTTCCAGGTGCAGTGTTGTAAAGAAGCAGCAGCAGGCTAGAAAGGAACCAGAGTCAGTTTTTCAAGGACAAAACTAAGATCCCAAGAAGGAGGAATAAGCTTTCTTGGTGGTCTGATAGGAAGGACACCTTTTAGAAATTGCTTGACATCAAATCTAGAGACCCAACAAGGATTTAGTGGGAAACGGGCAGAAACTACTGACAAGTGTGCTTGCACTGAAGAATATGCCAAGCCACCAAGTAGCAGTTCACACAGGTAGGAAAGAACCAAGAAGACCCACGCTGCAAAGGGATCCTGGTGATTTTTAAGATGGACAGAAAATCTCTTACACTTGGACATACAGGATTTTCTGGTATTCGGTTTCCTGGCTTCCTGCAGGACCCTAAGCATGGCCTCAGAATACTGGTGTCAGAAAGGAATCAAAACCCTATCACCCAAAGTATTAGTTGAAGAGGAAGGCAAAGGAAACATCCTTTGTCCAGTGTGAGAAGGTCCATGTAGTGAGGTAACTTGTGATGACTGCCCCTTGCCAAACAGAATAAGAGGGGGGAATCCTACAGTATTTCATAGTACCAAAAAAAAAAAAAATAACCAATTCCCAGTCCATCTTGCTGTTTTTTTAAAAAAAGTAACTCTCCACTACTCCTCTCCACTTACTTTAACTTAAAACAGGTAAAAAAAAACTACTTTACTATTCTAACTCTCTCTAGTGCACACTGTGAGTGCATTTCTCAATCTTACCTTTCTTTCCCTGTTACTGTTACTTTCTCTCTCTATTAAAGATCAAGATCATCTCTACTCACTTGACTTTTCTTTTTCTTTTTCTCATCTGTTAAACCTAGCACTTCCTCCTACAGTACTTATTACTCACTCTTATAGATAGCATAGATAGCACCCCCATTTCTCGGTCACCACGCCCCCTCGTTTTAAGTTTTTTTGTCTAGTCCTTCTAGCATGGTCCTCCTGTTGCTGAGTCAGTTGATAGGTGCTCCTCCTGCTCAGCTGGTAAACTGCCACATCTGGGCAATGTTACAAACACTACAATTGCCTCTCAACCCCACCTCTCACCCTCCTCAAAACACAAAACACAAATATACCAACTGGAGAGGCACCAAACCATACGCCTCTCTCTCTCAAGACCAGGCAAGCTTCTCAAGGGAGGAGAAGGTTACCACACCAGAAGCACACAGGACCTCACATAGCCACACACATACACAACAGATCACAATACACACTCATACAAAGACTGCAAATACGGCTACTGACAAAAATCTATACAACACAAGAGCCAACCAAACACCACCCAAGAACACAAAACACCAAACACTCACAACACACAAAACACATAGACCTCACACTCAGAGCCTGACATACAAAAGCCACAAGGCCAAACACAATGCCAGACACACTAGTCATTGGTGACTCCAGACAGACACACGCACCATTGGTGAGACAGACCGCCTGGACAGTGACAAGTCCGGCCCGTAGACTGCTGTAAGCCGAACTAGAATCGCCAGGTATCCGCAACAACAGCAGGTCCACATAGACCAGACAACAGGCCCCGCTAGCGAAATCCACCTGGACTCAGTCATTGTGACCACTAAAGTGTAAACGACCGGATCCGCATCTCCTGGATCACATGAAGCCCAGGATTAGCCCAGGCAGGTATGAGCCCAGGCAGGATGAGCTTCCTATTCCGACCACATCCTATTTCAACAAAGAAGTAAGCCACAATATAGAGATACAATGATCCAGCTTAAAGGGAGGTGTCATTCAATGCTTCACAAGAATGACTGCCTGGACAAGACACGCTGGCAAAGGCACCTGGGATTAAGGGTCACTTGCACCTGTCACTGCTTGCACCATTCTGCCCACCCCTTCTGCCCTACCCAAGGCTCTTTTTTAGGCCAGGCTCAAATTCTAAAACACAAAACCAAAATGCACAAAAACACCAAAGAACACAATTCTAATGCAAATCTCAAATCTCAAATCAATGCCAGAAGTCAGCGGTCCAAGCTGTGACAGAGTATGCCCTTTGAAAGTCGGGAGAACAGGCCCTGGAGTGCACCTCAGACTATCATCAGGGCACGCCCAGAGAGCCCCCTCCAATTTCCGATCGGACTACCTCTTATCAATATGGGACAATACCACCATCGACAATACCAACACAGGAGGGGCAGACTGTGACACACCAAGATGCATGTACCTACATCCAGGTGGCAACGCACTGCCCTGCAGCATGTCTATCCAGGTGTCTCACCCATAGGGGAACCTCACACACAACATGTCCTCACATACACACCAGAAAATCAAACACCCAAACCAACATCATTCTATGAGAAAACTAAGAGTATATAAATGTATCACTAAATAGACTCCCAATAACCTAGACACCCAAAAGTTCCCCCAGACAAACCAAAATATAATGGAAAAAAACATCTCAATTCCCCAACAGAACCCCCAACATACTTGATCTCATCATCAACAAACATGGGAGCATCCCCTTCACATGGAAGTATAAAGGTTATACCTCACTGGTGATCACAGATCACAACAGATCAATGTTCAACCACCCCCCCTACCCCCCCACCTAGAATATCAGATTCACAAAAAAAACCCGCAGGAGGTCCTCACTTCACCCCCACCTGAAACTTAAAGGCCCCCAAAGCGAAAACACTACTCAAGCCAGCCACACAAAAACACTACAACAAAGACCCACCAGCACTGCAGTGCCTTCTAACACTACTGCAGTCAAAAAAACAAAGACCAATCACCTTCTAAAGGCAATTGCAGGACTGTAGCCATGGCCCCCAGCAAACTCAAAATAACAAAAAACTGAACCTCAGGCAAGAAACCATCTCAAAAAAAAAAGACAACAAAACAAACACTATAAGTAAAAACTAAAGCTACTACAAAATAGAAAAAGGGAAAAAAGAAAAGAAAAAATAAAATCACTAAAAACAACTATAAAGAGCTCTCTATAATTATAAAGAAAGCAAAAATTGAGAGACCAGATATGCTCAGAACACTAGACAATCATGTACTGATGATTAAGAGATTAAGAGACCTGAGGATTGCAGCCATATATGTGACACTCTCAGTCAAACCTCCCCCAAAAAGGAGAGATCCTACAGAACAGAACAACAACCCCCACAACAGGTTCAGCGCCCAACTCCCTGTTTCTCTGAAATCTCAGCATCCATGGGGACCTGATGGTCATTCCCCCTGTCTGAGCTCTGCTCTCTCCAAACGTCCAACCACCAATTAAACCCACAGCTATTTAATCGTTTAACTACTGGATCATGCACGAACTCAACGAGGCACTGCAACCTGCAACTGTGGTCCCACTTCACAAAGACCATGCTCCTGGTACTCCCCTGACCCATCCCCTGAAGGCTTACTGAGCCTGTGGCCCCACTTCAAGCCATGGAGAGGATCATAATTCTGAACATAAAGCCCATTGACTTTGATTTGCTTAGCTGCATCTTTGCGGAAGGCAGATCATGCCTCCTCAAGCAGTTGACTTCTTGGAATTTGCAGATCTTTGATCCACAGTCACCAAAGCCTGTGTGAGTAGGGACATGCCTCACTCTGCCTAAGGCCTCTTTTCAATACCCCACCCTGGCCATTGAAAAGGGAAAGGCAGTATTCCAAGCTCTACCTCTTACTGGCTGGGCTGTAAACTACACAAGATGGGAGAGGTTGGTTGAGCTCATCAGCTTAAGGTCAGTCACAAACATCTGCCAAAATTACACAAACTGGCTGAGTCTCTGACCCACTCACTCAGAGCCTGCACTTATTCCGCCATCAAGTTTGTCATCTACTTTTCCTTTGACAAAGTACACAGGAGGAAAAAAACTTGGCATCTAGAAAGAAACACTCACAAACATATCGCGGTAGAAGGGTCAAACAGATTTGCAGCCAGAGGTAACTGGGCTTCTCAAAAGAAAACAAAACTGCATAGCATATCCTTCAGAAAAACAAGGTTACCCCGATAACTGGTGCCACAGCCATGGCACAAGTACAGAAGAAGTTATCATGACTGACAATATTGAGAGTTGATGTCAGTACAATCTCTGTTGTCATAGGACCTGACCACTGAGTCTGAAAGAAGGAACATTTACACTGAAGGGATTCTTGAAGGAGCTCTGTCAATCTCGACTGTCCCTCATATACTCACTCTCATATCTCACTCATACATTGGTCTTGAGTACATCGCTCATCACTCATCTAGATCACCTGGAGCCCATGAGAGGCCGCAGCTCATCAGATTCAGAAGCAAAAATTGAGTCAAACATCCCCATTCGTCAGAATCTGACCCTCGACACTGCAGAAGCTGCTCAGGCCACATGCTCAGAGGCCAAACTGATGGCCAACTCAAAACCCCAATCTCTCCCTGGCCGACTGAAAGGTGGATTTGCCTATTCAGTCGCCATCAAAAACTCAGAGGTTCTGAGATGCTAATTAACACACTCAAAAAAAACGACGATACCATCAATATGATTCACCTGAGAAAATCTAGATCCCGTCAGGATAAAATGGCATATATATGAGGCGTATGCACACCTGGAGTCCATAGGATGGCGGGCTGGAGGGATAGATTCATGCCCCCTGGACTTACCCCTGCAGGAATAAAATCCCTGCATATGACAGGCAGGAATTCCGGATAGTTTGTTCAAGAGAGGGATCTATAGTTCCCATACTAAAGGCGCAGGCCAGCCACAAAAAAACCTCAGGCAGACTGCCAATACAGGCACACAGCACCCATGAACCCTAGAATCATGAATCAGAGCTGTCTGTGCCAAAACAGAGTGACCAGCAAGAATTTTGGAGAGTGAAGGATCTTGAGAAGAAGAGGAGGGGGAGGAAAGGCATAATGGAACATTCCTTTACAAGAGAAATACATGGACTGCACTTTCCAAGTCAAAGAAATTGGGACTCTGGAACAGAACTGAGGGAGCTGCCTGTTCAGAGAGGAGGCAAAGAAATCCATTGAGGAATACCCCACAGATGAACTATTTCCAGAAACACATCCCTGTGAAGCACCCATTTGTGAGGCTGTGTACTGAACTTGTTGAGAGAATCACCCGAAAGATTGCACTTTGAAGGTAGGTAGACTGCCTGTACGGTCACCTGCAGATTTATGACCTAGTCTGCAAAGAAGGTGAGACTTCATGGCCCAGTGCTTGATGTACCACATAACTGTGTTGCTGTCTGTATAAACCTTTAAGGGACCAGGCATTCAGAGTGACTGAAAAGCCTGATTACCCAAATGAGAGGCCTCATTTCCTTAATGTTGATGTGATCTGCCATCTGCTGAGAGGACCAATGGCCCTGAACCTACATGGCCCCTGAAGATGCTCCCCACCTTAGCTCTGAGGTGTCTGTGAAGAGTTCTTGGGATGGCTGTGAAGTTTGGAAAGGAACATATGGATGGAGAGATATTTGTTGGATCCACCAGTGAAATTCCAGTTTGAGATAAGGGAGCAGAGGAAAGTACAGTTGTGTACGCTTACCATAAATGTAGATGTTCGAGTGTATTCACTGTTGCAGTCATTACATTTGGGTAATCTGCTTGCAGGTTGCCCTCAGTCGGCCTGACTAACAAAAGTTTGGGTCCTGTGTCGGTTGCTGTCCCTTCTTTCATGACTTCAGGTCGTCAGGGGTATAAAACATGCAGTCAACGCCATTACATCAGTTTTTCTTGCCCCAGATGTCAGGTGCCCCCCAAATGGGGAGCAATATATATATATCTACATATATATCTACATATCTCTATATATATATATATATATATATATATATATATATATATATATAATTAAAAACACAAAACATATACCTCCAAACAAAAGCAAATATACCAAAAAGGCTTTCAAGCATAGCAAAAGAAAGTAGAGGTATAGTTAGAGAAAAACAGGGGGCTGGAGGGAGGGTAACCAGGACTGCAACAGTGAATACACTCTAACATCTACATTTACGGTAAGTGTACACAACTGTACTAGGTTCTTCGTATTTCACTGCTGCAGTCATTACATTTGGGTAGATTCCCAAAGCTATGGTTGGGAGGCTGGATTTATACAGCATTAGGACCAGCTATAAGGCCCTGCAGGACAGCAGCGGCAAAGCCAGCTCTGGATTTAGAGAAGAAAGGTAAATGGTAATGTTTGGTGAATGGAACTGAGCTCCAGGTAGCAGCTTCTAGAATGTCTCTGGTAGGAACACCTCTGAGAAAGGCTGTAGAAGTAGCCCTGGTGGAATGAGATCGGATACCCTGGGGGACAGTTTTACCATGGTGCATATAGCAGAAACTAATACAATGGCTTATCCATTTGGAAATAGTCTGCTTTGAAATACCCTTTCCCTCTGCCCCTGCAGCAAATGACACCGGTAGTTGTTCAGATTTACTTAAAGATTTTGCCCTGTTTAAGTAAAATCTAAGTTGTCTGTGTACATCCAATGAATGCAGAATCCGCTCCTCCTTGTTCTGTGGATAGGGAAAGAAAGTTGGCAAATGAATGGTCTGATTAAGAGCCACACTGGATACCACCTTAGGCATGAATGATGGATTGGTCCTGACAGACACCCTGTCCGCATGAAAAATAATGAAAGGCTCCACTGCCATAAGAGCCTGTAATTCAGACATCCTTCTAGTTGAAGTGACTGCTAAAAGGAAAGCTGTTTCCCAGGAGAGAAATTTTAAGTCTGCAGTAGCAGCTGGCTCGAAAGGAGGGAGAGTGAGTTTTTCCAATACAAAATTGAGGTCCCAGGCAGGGGTTGGAGCTCTCCTGGGTGGTCTTAAGTTTTTGGCCCCTCTGAGATACTAGGATGAGAGAAGAGGGGAGGGTCTGTGTTGTAATGAGCTGAAATGGCTGAGGTATGCATTTTTATGGAAGAAAAGGACAGACCCTTGTGAAGCATCTCAGTTAAGTATTGTAAATTCTGAGGAATATTGGGCACTGCTGTGCTTATTCCTAGTGACTGATTCCATGCACAGAATCTTTTCCATTTGTCAGCATAAGATTTTCTAGTACTAAGCCTTCTCGCCTCCAAAATGACATCCATCACAGGTTTGCTGAGGGATGCTATGGGTGAAATTAGGCGATTAGCCACGCTGCAAGATTCAAAGTTTGGAGCAGAGTGTGCATAATTTGGTTGTTCTGCTGAGACAGTAAGTAAGGTGTCTGAGGTAGGTGCCATGGTGGAAGGTGCGACACATTGCGCAGGAGTGGGTACCAGTGTTGGTGAGGCCAGTCTGGAGCAACCAGAATAATTGTTGGTTTGTCCTTTTTGACTTTTAGTAGAACTTTGGAGAGCAGAGGCAGAGGGGGAAAAGCTGAATGATAGAGCATCCACTTTACAGGCTTTTTTGTAATGAGTTCTTGCGCAGAATTTGTTCAACTGATAGTTCTGGGGTGAGGCAAAAAGATCTATGTCTGGACTCCCCCATTTGCGTGTCAACATGTTGAAAATCCGTGGTTCCAGTTTCCATTCGTGTGGGTCCATGAGATTTCTACTTAGTTCGTATTCCAGAGTATTCAGCTTTCCTGGCAGGAATTGAGCTTGTAGTTGTATTTGGTAGGTCAATGCCGTGTTCCACAATGCCATGGCTAGTCTGCAAAGGGGGTAAGGAGTGTGTACCCCCCTGCTTGGTTATGTACCACGTAACAGTAGTGTTGTCTGTCTTTATCAGTAATTGTCCTGGATCAAGGTAGTCCTTGAAGGCTGTCAGTGCATTCTGTACAGCTAACATCTCTTTCTGATTGATATGAAAGTGCATTTGATTTGGGCTCCATTTGCCCTGAATGCACTTCCCTGCCAGATGAGCCCCCCAAGCATAGTCTGATGCGTCTGTAGTTAGGGTTTGAGCGGCAGGGGGTGGAGTGAATGGCAGTTCCTTGTTTTGGTGGCAGGCCTCTTCCCACCACAGGAACTCTAGTTGCAGGCAAGGTATGACAGGAATCATTGTTTCCAGACTGTGACAATGTTGACTCCATAAACCTTTTAAGTACCACTGAAGTTTCTTCATATGCAGTCTTGCATATGGAATTAAAAGAATGCGGGAGGCCATGAACCCCAAGGCTTGCAGAATTTGTCTTGCAGATAGCAGGGTTTTTGTGGCCACCTGTTTGAAGTAAGTTAGCAAATTAATTTGTTTTTCTGGCGTAAGGTAAGCCATATGGGCAGTTGTATTCAAGCTTTCACCCAGGAAATGTAATTTTTTGAGAGGGTACCAGTTGTGATTTTTTTCGTTTATGGTGTATCCTAGACAAGTTAGAACCCTTTTTACAAACGCCAGATGCTTTAAAAGAATGTCCTCGTCTTCTTCCTGAATTAGACAATCGTCCAGGTATGGCTATATTTGAATATTTCTTTACCTGCAAAATGCAATTACTGGAGCCAGGCACTTTGTGAAGACCCTGAGCACAGTAGATAAGAAAAAGGGCAGTGCAGAGAACTGGTAATGCAAGTAGCCTGCTTTGAAGCGGAGGTATCTTCTGCAAGATTCCCTGATTGGGATATGCAAGTAAGCCTCTTTTAAGTCTAAAGTTACCAACCAGGCATCTTTGCCTAGCATAGGAAGTAACTGTTGAAGAGTCAGCATCTTGAATTTTGGAATGTCCAGAAATGTGTTTAGAGTAGATAAGTCCAGAATCGGATGCCATGATTTGTCTTTTCTGGGTACCAGGAAAAGTCTTGAATAGAAACTTTGTCCCTTTTCCTCTTCTGGTACTGGATGAAAAGCCCCCATGTTCATGAGGGACAGTACTTGTTTCTAGGCCTCTGCCCACTGATTTGGGGGGCAGGTCTGGCCATCCGTTTGGAAATGGCAATGTGTGGAAATGAAATCTGTATCCCTGGGATACTATATTTAAAACCCATTTGTCCTGGGTTATAAGTTGCCAGTTTCTTGCATGAAGTGCCAGTTTCACACCCAAAGGGGCGGCTAAAAGGTAAGTGCTTGGTGAGTGTAGAGGAAAGTCAATGAGACTGTTTACCATAGGGAGGTGCCTTGTTGTTTCCAGATTTGGAGGTGGAGGCACCCCATTATTTTGTTCTAAAAATCCCTTGTGACTGAAACCTGGAGCCTTTGGAATGTCTGGATTTGACCTGAGTGGCTCTCAAAGGAACAGTTCTTAGTAGGCCAGTGCCTACTAAATGTAGGAGGTTGCACTTTAAGAAATATTTCACAGTTTGCATAGATTTAGCTTTATCTTCCATCTTTTTTAAAACTTCTTCAGCCTTATTACCAAAGAGACGGTCCTGTTGTAAAGGAGCATCCAACAATTTTGCTTTAACATGATCAGGCAGAGTTTGCTCTTTGAGCCAAGCATGCCTTCTTAGCACAAATCCAGTTACAACAGCCCTGCAAGTGGCCTCCAAAGAATCAAAACCACATTGCAAAGTATGTTTTCCAACTTGTTCAGCTGAATGCAATAGATCCTGTAAATCTTTACTTTCCACACAGTCAGAAATTAACATCATTTTCTGTTTAAGCAGACCCATGATATGCTGTTGATATTTAAGCATATGAAATTGACAGTTTAAAGCCCTGATTGCCAAGGTTGTAGAAGTGTAAACCTTCTTACCCCATCTATCCAACACCCTGGAATCTCTATCAGAAGGGGTAGAATTTTTAGCAGTAGAAGCCTTAATGCCCTTGCGACCCTGAGAAATCGTTTCAGGATCTGCAACAGGATTTTTGAAAAGGAATTTGTGGGAGTCAGGAACCCTGTAGTATCTGTCTAGCTTACAAGGAGCCGGAGGCAGAGAATCAGGAGCCATACTAGATTCTGAAAAAACATCATCAACAATGCCTAGAACAGGAGGTATAGCCAAAGGCCTATGCTGAGGAAGAAGAAGAAAATCCCTAAGTCTCTTTTTAGATTCAGAGAAATCCTGACTTTCCCAGTGGAAATGTTCCCTTAAGGTATGTAAAGTTTCCCCAAAAGAAAAATCCTCAGGGGGAGAAGCAGGAGGAATGGAATCTTCTGCATCAGAGACCTCATAAGTCGGTATAGACAAATTCTGTTCATTAGAAGAGTCAGAAGAAATAGAATCCTGTTCAGAAGATTCATAATCAATGTCTTGCCTATGCCTCTTAGAAGGAGGGGGTTGGCTACCCCTGTTCAGAGTAATTAAATCTTCAGCCATTTTGATCATTTGTTTTTTAGGCATAGGGGCCTGCACATGTGGCCCTGGCATCGGTTCTTAGACAGAGATTTAGATTTTGGCCTAAGTTTTGAAGATGGCGTTGGTTTAATATACAAATCTGTAGGCCTGAAAACATCTTCAGAAGCCGGTGCCTGCACAGTGGCTCCGGACCCATCTAAGGCAGAGACATCCGCGGGTTCCATAATTGAAGCACCTCGCGGCATACCGGACTCTGAATGGGTCTCAGTAGAGGCCTGTGAATCAGAAGTAGCAGGTATCAGGGGCTGCGAAAGCACCTCACTGAATACTGGCGACTGGCTTAGGAGAAGCATCATCGTCAGTTTTGGACCTCGACGTCCTGTCTGTCTTTTTCTTTGTGTTTTTTAGGTATTCCGGTAGTTGGATTGCTAACAGACGACATTTCTGGATAATTAAATTGTGAGCCAAAATATTTAGAAGCAAAAATATACCAACGTTTAATAGTGAGTTGATTAAATTTAGCACAAAACCGACAGCAAGGTACACTGTGGTCAGGGCCTAGGCAAGGAATACAGTACAAATGAAAATCCTTATGAGGTATTTGCTTCCCACAAGTAATGCAATTATTAACTTTTACTGACATCGGTAAGGAGCAAGAAAAAGTTTCCCCAATGGGGTACTTAGCTTTTAGTTGAACACTTCGGTTCTGAAACTCGAAAATGTACAGTTGTGTACCTACCATAAATGTAGATGTTCGAGTGTATTCACTGTTGCAGTCATCACCCTTAGGTTATCCTGCTGGCAGGCTACCCATAGTCGGCCGGAATTCCAAAGTCTAGGCCTGGCGTCGGCTGCTGTCACCTCTTCCCTGATGTCAGTGCGCCAGGGGTATAAAAGATGCAGCCGACGCCATTTTCTTCAGTTTTTCTTGCCCCAGATGTCAGGTTCCCCTAAATTGGAAGGCTGAAAGAATATGCCAATAAAAATACATGCTCAGAAATAACATGTCCTTCATCTACAAGCAAATACACCAAAAAGGTTGTATAGAATAGAGAAGTGCAGATAAGCCCCAGCAAAGGAAAGGGGGATGGTAGGTGGGTAACCTGGACTGCAACAGTGAATACACTCGAACATCTACATTTATGGTAGGTACACAACTGTACTATGTTCATCCTGTTTCACTGTTGCAGTCATCACCCTTGGGTTGAATCCCAAAGCTGGGGTAGGGTGGCTGGGCTAAATAGGATTAGGAGAGGCTATGAGGCCCAGCAGAACTGCAGTGGCAAAGCCTGCTCTGGATTTAGAGTAAAGAGGTAAGTGGTAGTGCATTGTGAAGATGTGCACTGAACTCCAAGTTGCAGCCTCTAAGATATCTTGGTTGGTACTCCTCTGAGGAAGGCTGCTGAAGTGGCTGCTGCACTGGTGGAATGAGGCCTAATGTCCTTAGGCACTGATTTGCCATGTTGGAAATAGCAGAAGCGGATGAAATGGCCTATCCATTTAGAAATAGTCTGTTTTGAGATGGCCTTGCCTTGTGAACCTGCAGCATATGACACAAAGTTGCTCAGACTTTCTGAAAGCTTTAGTTCTGTCCAAGAAGAATCTTAACTGCCTGCGTATATCCAAAGAATGTAGAATTTTCTCACCCTTGTTCTGTGGATTAGGATAAAAGGTTGGTAAGTGGATGGTTTGGTTGAGGGCCACATTGGACACCACCTTAGGCATAAATGTAGGGTTCGTCCTCAGAGAAACCCTGTCTGGATGAAAAATTATGAAAGGTTCCACAGCCATGAGTGCTTGTAACTCTTGAGACTCATCTTGCAGAGGTTATTGCCAGGAGCAGGGCTGTTTTCCAGGATAAGTATTTTACATTTGCTGTTGATGCTGGCTCGAAAGGGGGCAGTGTGAGTTTTTCCAAAACATAATTGAGATCCCAGGTCAGAACTGGTGCTCTCCTTGGAGGCGTAATGTTTTTGGCCCCTCTGAGGTACTGCCTTATTAAAGGATGAGAAAAAATAGGCGGTTCCGTATTGTAATGGGCTGAAATGGCAGAGGCATGAATCTTAATAGCATTTTGAACAGCTAGCATCTTTTTTTGATTGATGTGAAGATGCATCTGGTTTGCAGGCCATGTGCCCTGAATACATTTTCCTGCCATACGGGCCCCCCCAGGCATAATCTGATGCGTCCGTTGTCAGTGTTTGTTTGGTTGGGGGTAAACTGAATGGCAGACCCTTGTTGTAGTGACAGGCTTCTGCCCACCATCGAAACTCCTGTTGCTGGCAGGGAATGAGTGCAATTACTGTCTCAAGACTGTGGCAATGTTGAGTCCAAACACTTTTTAGGTACCATTGTAGTTTCCTCATATGCAGTCTGGCATATGGAATTAGTAGTATGCAGGATGCCATGAAACCCAAGGCCTGCAGGATTTTTCTTGCAGATAAGTGGGCTTTTGTTGCCAAATTCTTGAAATAAATAGTCAGTTGTTTCTGTTTGTCTGGCTGAGAAAAGCCATCTGGGCAGTTGTATTTAGGCTTGCACCCAGGAATATTATCTTTCGAGAGGGCACTAGTTTACTGTGTACCCTAGGCCAATTAGTAATCTTTTCACAAACACCAGTTGCTTTAGTAGAATGTCTTTGTTCTCTGCTTGAATTAGGCAGTCGTCCAAGTAGGGGTATATTTGAATTCCTTTTTGTCTGCAAAACGCAATTACTGGTGTCAGGCATTTTGTCAAGACCCTGAGTGCAGTAGATAAGCCAAAGGGCAGTGCACAGAATTAGTAATGCATTGAGCCAGCTATGAATCTGAGGTATCTTCTGCAAGACTGTCTGATTGGGACATGCAGGTATGCCTCTTTTAGGTCCAAAGTTACGAGCCAAGTTTCTTGCCCAGCATGGGCAGTAGCTGCTGTAGAGTCAACATCTTGAATTTTGGAACTTCCAGAAACGTGTTTAGTATAGACAGGTCCAGTATTGGTCTCCAGGTTTTGTCCTTTCTGGGCACTAGGAAAAGTCTGGAGTAAAATCCTTGCCCCTGTTCTTGTTGTGGTACATGCTGAATGGCCCTCATATCCATGAGGGCTGTAATTTGTTTTTGTGCCTCTGCCCATTGACTGTGTGGCAGGTTTGGCATGCCTCTTAACCTTGGTAGAGTGTGAAAATGGAACCTGTAGCCTTGGGACACTATATTCAGGACCCATTTTTCTTGGGTAATCCTTTGCCAATTTGAAGAAAAAAGTGCTATTTTTCCCCCTAAGGGGGCTGCCAAAAGAAAAGTGCTTGGATCTGGTAGAGGAAAGTCACCGAGACTGTTTCCTGAAAGGTTGTGATTTGTCTTCTCTGCTTTTGGAGGTAGAAGCACTCCATTATTTAGGCCTGCAGGCGCCTTGGGGTTGAGATCTGCCCCTGGGACACCTGTATCTGCCTCTTTGTGGTCTGTCTGATGCTGGAAAGGACCAATTTTTAGAAGGCCAGTTTTTGCTAAACCTGGGTGGCTGTACCTGTAAGAAATCCTTGACTGTCTGCATGGATTTTGCTTTATCCTCCATTTTTTTCAACACTCTTCTGCTTTTGTGCCAAACAAAGTATCATGCTGTAAAGGCGCATCTAATAATTTTGCTTTAACATGATCAGGCAGATTTTGTGCCTTCTTGTAACAGAACCTGTAACAGTGGCCCTGCAAGAGGCCTCCAGAGAATCATAACCACATTGCAAAGTATGCTTTCCCACTTGTTCAACTGCATGCAATAACTCCTGTAATTCCTTGTTCTCTGAACATTCAGTATTTGTCAACATTTTATGTTTAAGCAGTAACATCAAATATTATTGGTATATGAGCATATGAAACTGAATTTAAAGCTCTTACAGCCAGGGTTGCAGATGTGTATACTTTTTCCCCCATCTGTCTAAAGACCTGGAATCCCTGTCAGAGGGAACAGGGTTTTTTGCAGTGGAAGCTTTAGGGACCCTGAGATATAGTTTCTGGGTCAGCAGCGGGATTTTTATACAGAAATTTATGAGAATCCGGGACCCTGTAGTATCTGTCTGGCTTAGCAGGTGCAGGGGGTAAAGAGTCTGGGGAAAGGACGGACTCTGAAAATACATCATCTACAATGTCTAGAATAGGTGGAATAGCTAAGGGTCTGTGCTGAGGAAGTAGCAGAAAGTCTCTGAGCCTTTTCTTAGTTTCAGAGTAATCTTGGCTCTCCCAGTGGAATTGTTCCCTCATGGTATGTAGGGTTTCCCCAAAAGAATAATCCTCAAGAGGAGAGGCTGAAGGAATGGATTCTTCAGCATCAGAATCCTCATAGGGAAGCATGGAGTAATCCTGTTCAGAAGAGGAATCAGAGGAAATAGAAACCTGATCAGAAGAATCATACTCTGTCTCTTGCCTAGGCCTCTTATCAGGTGGGGGATGGGAGCCCCTGATGAAGGTAATTAGGTCTTCGGCCACTTTAAGCATCTGTGTTTTAGGCATGGAAGTCTGAGTAGGTGAATGCTGTACTTGTTTCTTTGTCTTTAGTGCTGCTTTAGTCTTTGAAGCTGAAGATGGCTTAATATAAAGTTGTGTAGGTATGAAGACACCCTCAGAAGCCGATGCCTGCTCAGCAGCTCCGGACCCATCTGAGGGTATGATTTCCGAGTGTCCAATACCTCGAGTATCCAGAGGCCCAGTTGGCTCCACGTGGGAGTCGGAAGCGGCCTGTAGCTCTGAGGTATAGGGCGCCAGGGGCTGCGAAAGCGCCTCACTGAGAGCTGGCGACTGGCCTAGCAGAGGCTTCGTCGTCGGTTTTGGACCTCGGATGCCTTTCTTTTTCCTTGCGTTTTTTGTAAACTCCGGTTGTCGGCTGATCTGACGGCATTATGTAGTTAAATCTTCGGCCAAAGTAATGGAAGGCAAAATCGAACCGACGCTTGATAATGCGTTGGTTAAATCTAGCACGAAACCAATAGCTAGCAATGTTATGATCAGGGCCTAGGCAAGGAATACAGTAAGAGTGAAAATCCTTATGAGGTATTTGCTTCCCACAAGAAATACAATTGTTAACTTTTTCTGACATCTGTCTGGAGCAAGAAAAAAGTTTCCCCAACAGGGTACTTAGCTTTAATGAAGACTTCGGTTCTGAAATTCGTATTTGAAAATCTCAGGAGTCGGCCGACCAGCACTTGCAAACTGCTTATGCTTCGGGTACAGCGCGGCAAGAAAGACTGAAGAAAATGGCATCGGCTGCATCTTTTATACTCCTGGCGCACTGACGTCAGGGAAGAGGTGACAGCAGCTGACGCCGGACCTAGACTTTGGAATTCCGGCTGGGTAGCCTGCCAGCAGGATAACCCAAGGGTGATGACTGCAACAGTGAAACACGATGAACATTGAAAATTTCAGGAGTCGGCCGACCGACACTTGCGAACTGCTTCTGCTTCGGGCACCGCGCAGTAAGAAAGACTGACGTAATGGCGTCAGCTGCATGTTTTATACCCCTGATGACCTGACGTCATGGAAGAAGGGACAGCAACTGACGCAGGACCCAAGACTTTGTTAATCAGGCCGAATGAGTGCAACCTGACACCAGATTACCCAAATGTAATGACTGCAACAGTGAAACATGAACAACATCTAGATACTCTAAGCAGGGGGAAGTGTTGAAGCTACTCTAATTTTAGATACCACTGAAACTTCCTCATAGGAAGCCTGGCACAGGGAAACATGGGAATGGTAGAGACTATGAACCCCACCGCCTTGAGAAACTCCCTGGCTGGAAGACAAGAAAGGGGAGGCAGGGAAAGAAAATAGTTCATGTGAGACAAAACCATGGAGACCAGAAGAGAGGCTAGCACTGGAATAGTTTAGATACTCTAGCCTAAAAAAATGTGATTCTGAGTTGGAGTCAACTCTGACTTCTGAAGATTGACAGTGAACCTCAAGCTGTGCAACAGAAGCTGGTTAAAGTGAAGATCCCACAATAGCTTGTTTTGGGATGGGGCCTGAAGCAAGAGGTTGTCTAGACAGGGAAATATTTGAATGCTCGAAGTCTGCAAAAAGTGACAGCTACAGCCAGGCATTTTGTGAACATCCTTGGGGCTGCTGAAAGCCCAAAGGACACAGCAGAGAACTGAAAATGAGAGGAAGAAAGAGAAAAATGCAACAATTACCTGAACAAAAGCTGGACAGTAATATGAACACTATTATATCCTTTAGATACAGGGAAACTAGAAAGGCCTGTCAAGCAACAGAGGGGACAGGGTCTAAAGTGAAAGCATGAGGAAGGATGGCACTTTGAGAAAAGTGTTCAGAAAAGAAAGATCCAGGATAGGTCTCCAAGACCCTTCCTTCCTGGGGATCAGAAACATCCACAAGCAATACCATTTACCCCTTTCAGTCTTTGGAACAGAATGAATAGCACCTTGGTCCAAAATACTCTGAAATACCCGTACAAAATGAGGAAGCTGTTTTTCAAAAGGTTGAGGGATACTGGAAAAGGAAAGAATGTTTTTTCACGCCATAAAGTAACCCTGCCTGATGAAGGACAGAACCCAGTCTATTGTGAGTTTTGTCGAACTGGGAGAGAGGGAGAAAGCCTGAAGGACAAGGGAACCTGGCTGACAGGAAGAGAGGGCAGAAAGTCAGATGGGTACAGATTTATCAGGAATGGATGTCTTTTGGGGTCTAAGTTTGAGCAGGCTTATCAGAAAAAATGCACCTAGGATCATTTTTGCCCATGGGAAGGCTGTCTAGGAAGTGTACACAAAAAGGCAGTTTTAGTAGGATAGTTCTTCTGAAACTTAGGAATCGGAGAAAAATCCTGCAAAGTTTTAAAGAGCTCTGCCACACCACTGCAGTGTCAAACAAATTTTGGTTATCCAGAGAAGCATTCAGAAGCTTTGCATTAATGTATCTCAATAAAGCTTAAAGGAGAATCCAAGAATAGCAACTCATCACAGAACCTGAGGCAGCAGCCCTAGAAGAGGCATCAGCTGCATTTTACAAAGTGACGTAAAACTTGAGAAGTGGAACCCAATTAGGAGAGAGCTGTGGCTTTACCCTCCAAGTCAGGGATATCACATAAATCTTCCCAATCTGGGAAAGAAGAGATAACATATCTTGTCGTGTAGGTCTGGTAATTTATAGCCCTAAAGGCTAAAGTAGCAGAAGTTTATACTTTTTCTCCCAATCCTCTCCATAACTCTACTGTCCTTATCAGAGGGAAGGAGTTTAGAAGAGGTCAAAAGTCTAGAAGGCTTATCCGTAGACACAGAAATTACTGTTGGATCAGAAGAAGGGCATTTATATAAGAACTTGCAAGAATTTGGCACCTTATAGAACTTGTCAGGCTTCTTTAGAGCTGGAGGCTGGAAGTCTTTGGCCAAAGAAACAGCAGAGAAAGTATTTAATAAAGCAGCCAACACAGGAAGAACAGCAGAATATTTAGGATAACCCATTTATAAAACTCATAATAGCTTTTCAGGATGTCTGATACCTCTAAGCAGTCACATTTAAAATGCTCCATCACAAGCAAGACTGTATCCCCAATAGAAAGGTCCTCTAAAGGAGAATCAGGACCATCAAATTCCTCCTCCTCTGACATACAGTCTAAAGGAGAAGGTTAGTGAGGCAAATAGGCTAAGGAGTCAGCATCCAAATCCCCATCTGAGGACTGTGTCCCTTGCCCTTTTAAGGGTAAGGGACCATGGAGGTGCATGGACAGGAACTCCCTGAGGAGGCTTTAAAGCCATCAAAGCAATGAACCAATCTTGAGTGAAGTCCTGCTGTCCTTTTTGTGGATTTCTGGTAGTTGGCACCATATACTTGGTCTTCTTTCTTTCCTTTACAGGAATGTTCACTTTGACAAAGTGAGTTGGCTCACACACTTGCCTATTCAAGGTGCCTGGCACCGCTTCCTTAACAACGGTCTTAGGAAGTCCTTTAGGTTACTTAGAGATTATCAGCTGTCTTTCTCCCTCGACATTTATTTATTTATTATTTATTTGCAGTTGGTTTACCAGGATAGTCCATTGGGCCAAAGTGAACCCGTTTTCAATGGAGTCCTGGGGAGAAAAGCTCCATAAACAACCAAGGTTACAAAATGATGTAGATAATAAGTTTACTTGTGTTATAATATAGCGCAGACCAATTAATATAGCAATATGACATAGACTGAAAATATACAATTAGATTAGACAAGAACAGACATTGCAAACAGTATAGGTTTTAGATAAATGAACAGGTAGTGCAGAATTTTAAGGAATGATTACGAGATATATACAGGAACATTAATATATAGAAAGTTTAAGTAAGAGGTGTAGACTAGAATAATATCTAGTTTGCAAGTAAATAACAACAGTTTATGAGTTTGAGGAGAAGTTAGAAGGAGCACTGTTAATGAAAAAGGGGAGAAAAAGAAAATTTGCAGTGCGAATTATGTGGGGTGGCAGCTGGAGCATTCCCACTGGGATACTAGGTATGAGTGAAGAGTTTTTTTGAAGATAGAGTAAGCAGGGGTAGCACGAATGTGTGGTGGTAGGGAGTTCCAGAGTCGTGCTAGACTAAAGGATATAAGGTGTTTGCCTGGGGGGCAAGCTGGTTTGTATATTTCTAGAAGATTTTGGTTATTAGATCGTAGTACTCTGTCAGGTAGATGCATTTTAAAGGCAGAGGAGAGGGAGGGACAGAGTGAGGGGTTGAGAATGAGCTTGTGTGCTAAAGTGAGTTGGGTATAGATAAGGTGACTAGGTAGTTCTAGCCAGTTTAGTTTATGGAGAGAGGAACAATGGTGAGTGGAGGACTTATGGCTAGTAGCGAACTTGGCAATTTTGTTGTAACAACATGAGAGTTGAGTTTTCAGAGAGGACTGTAGATTAGTTAGGAGTGGAGCTCCATAGAGAAGGGAGGGTATGAGAAAGGATGTAGAGAGGGTGAGTTTAGTGGTGGGTGTAAGATAATGATTTTGTCGATAGAGCATACCTAGTTTTTTGATGGGTTTTTTTGATATTTAGTTGTATGTGGGAATTAAATTTAAGCTGATTGTCAATTAGCACGCCAAGTAGCTTTGTCTCTGATACCAGTTCCAGAGTTGTGTTGTTATGACTAGTGACACAAAATGTGTTTTTATTGAAAGGGGTGACTTTAGAGGGAGTAAAGACATCCACTGTGGACATCTGGAAGGCCTCCAAGGACATGCGAGAAGCCAGTTCTGTGCCAGCTTCCAATAAAATCACATCAGAGGAAACCAACAGCAATACTGGACAGTCCTTCGAGTTCTCATCCACCTCAAGAGAGAGACATCCAGTGGAGGCTGGAGAGCATCAGGCTAAGGCCTAGGGTTTTGGGTCTTCTTCTTAAACAGCAGCTGTACCTCAGGGCATGCAGACTCTGCCATGGCACCTTGGACCAACAACTTGAGACAATGATTCTCAAGATATATTGAAAGGGAAGAAAGACAGCTAAACAAAGTCTTTGATACAACAGCCTGAAACATATGGGACACCGAGTGTTGGTCATGAGACACACCTAAGCAAAATAGGAAACTATTGCGACGGTATTTATTGGGAATATGCCTCCCACACTGACATTTCCCATTCCTGGATGACATGTAACCCACTATAAAAAGAAAAACAAAAAGAAACCCCAACAGAGTACTTATCTGAAAGCTTAGGCTCGGTTTAACCAGCACAGCGAGGAGCATTCAGACTCATGTTTGATAATGATGTTCGGAATGGCAACAATGGCATTCTGGATTGGGAGTGTACATGCATCACCTTTACTCCCTAAGCTTGCAGGAAGCATACATCTGACGTACAATTTTCTATGTAATAAAGGCTTTTATATACTGGCCGGACATTGAGCCATCCTTGGCAGAAGATCCCATAGGTGATGAATCCTGCAACAGTGAAAAGGACATCTACTGTTAGGGTAAGAATTTACACAACTGTACTATATGTATCTATATGCATACTTACACACACACATGCACATACATTTATATATATATATATATATATATATATATATATATATATATATTTATTACACACATCTCTATCTACACTCATTTATTATAATAAAGCATATGTGCTTGGAGGTGATAAAAAAATCCTTAGATGAATAATACAGGTTTACAGTTTTTATAAGAAAATCTCATCTTGATAATACATTATTCTACCTTATGTGGCTGCTGCCTAACAAATAAAAATGTAGGTATTCATGTTCACTTCGCGCGAACAGTTGCACATCAAGTACAGGAAAACATTCAAATGCACACAGTATTTGTACTTTTTATGCCATCGAAACTCGCTTCCCACTCACATTTAAACAAAGCAATTTACCTAATAGAAGCACTCTCAGTTCTTTATGTATTATGCAGTTTAAAGTTACATAAATAAAAGATATGCATTAGTTTGCCACTTCAGTAACTGTCAGAGATTTACTGATATTCTTGATATAATTTTAATATGAGGACTTTTAGACAAGTTGCATGATTTAAAAAGTTATTCTTCTCTTGTACGTTTATTAAAACTAGCAGGTCATTGTGGTAGTTTATTTTTAAACTTCCCATTACATTTGGCTCTACTAGGGAAAGCCAGAACTAGGCACTCTTCTAAATGGGAATATATACATAAATTATTTATCAGTGTTGAGTCTAGTGATGTCACAAGTTCATAGGTTCATAGGTAGGTACTAGGCTATCTGCCAGAGGGCATTTATAAGCCTAGCCAGTGTGTGTCGGCTTTCGCCACCCCAATGATTAATTAATTGATCCTCTGTCAAGCATAGCGAATGAAGTGATCCCACGGGTGTATTTTCTGTTACCCATCCACTCGTCAAGGTTTCTCTTGAAGAGTGTTAGTGAGGGGCTCTGCCTGATGTAATTTGGAATTTTGTTCCAAAGCATGGGGAGTCTCTGTAACAGGAATCTATCCCTCCATCATGTTCTATTTATTGTTGTGGCGAGGTTTAGCTCACTAGAGTACATGGCTCACAGTGACTTGGGATTTCTTTAGGTGGAGCATGTCCATCAATTCTGAGTTGGACATGGCTTTGTAAGTCAGGCAGAGATCACCTCTGAGTAAGCGATATGCCAATGAGTACAGCCGTAGATTTTTCAGTCGAGCTGCATAGGACATATGTTTGAGACCAGTAATCCTCTTGGTGAGGTACTTTTGTGGTCTTTCCAGCTGTTGGAAGTGTCTTGTGAGGTACATCCCAAATTGTACTCTATGATGGGTCTAATGAGTGACGAGTAGAGGGGCACTATAACCTCTTTATTTCTAGATGCAAACCCTTTAGTAATTAGATGGGCCACATAGAAATATTTCCTATACTGCGGTGGTGGTGCTGTGGTAGCGTTGTCGCCTCACAGTTACACGTTGCCCATTCGATTCTCGGTTAGAGCGTCTTCTGTGTGCAGACATGCGTGAATGGGTGTTCCTTCGTTGAAGGTTGTGCGTTAGGCCCGGCAAGCCAGCACGTAAAAATCTACTGCCAATCATTACCGGACCGGAGTTCTGCTGTGGCGACCCCTAACTGGGAAAAGCCGAAAGACACAACAACAACAACATAGAAGGATTTCCTAACTACTTTGGCAATATGATTGTCAAAAGAGAGATTACTATCTACCTGGACCCCCAGATCTCTTATTACCTCTTCTGTATTAAGGGGGCTGCCACCTATGTGGTAATTCGTGGGTGTTTTGTTTTTTTCAAATGGGATGACTATGCATTTTTTGGCATTTAGCTTGAGGCCATGACTTTGACACCAGGTGTCCGTCTCAGTAAGGCCCTTTTTGAGGATGTCCGTGTCAGCCGGAGAGTCAATTATGGCTCCCAGCTTGCAGTCATCGGCAAACTTGGTTAGCTATAGTCCTCCTGTGTTTGCCTGTACTTCTGAGAAGTATATGCTGAACAGTAGGGGTCCCAGGACCGAGCCTTGCGGGACACCACTTGTGACTGCTTTAGAGTCGGACCTGGAGCCCACTATTCTTACAGTGTGAGTTCTGTCTGTAAGCCAGTTGGCAATCCATCTCGTGAAGTAGGGGTTTATATTCAGGCCGGTGAGTTTTTCTGTAATACCCGAGTGGGGAATGGTGTTGAAAGCCTTGGCGAGGTCAAGGTAGGCTGTGTGAACCACCTTTCCCTCGTCTATAGCCTTGGTGACTGTCTCGAAGAAGTCAACCAGGTTTAGTAGGCATGATCTGCCCTTAACAAAGCCGAACTGGGTCGGGTCAAGTGTTTGGAGGTTCCCAATGTCTTTGTTAATGAGTTCCATGATGATGTGATCCATAGCCTTGCAGACCAGGCTAGTCAGGCTTATGGGGCGATAGTTACCAGGGTCAGTTGTGGCCCCTCCTTTGTGGAGAGGAATAACCATTGCTGTGTGCCATTCTATGGGCACGTAGCCTGTGGAGAGGCTGAGGGTGAACAGCGTGTTTAGGTGGGGGGTTAGTCCGTTCTGTAGTTCATGCAAGACGCAGCCTGGGACACCATCTGTTCCCACTGATGCTGTGTTTTTGGCTTTTGAAAGGGCTGTTTTCACCTGTGCGTCTGTAATTTTTGGGACACTACATTTTTCCGGTATTGTTGTGGGCCCTTTTGGGGGTGAGAGGGGGGTGAAGTTTGCACTGAATCTATCTGCCAGGATGTTGGCAGTATCAGTAGGTTCAGCATATTTTGTGCTATTTTGCACTAGTTCAGTGCATATCTGAGAGTTGCCACTTAGATTCTTAACATAGCTAAAGAAGGCTTTGTGATTATCTTTTGAATCCTTGGCTATTTTTCTTTCGAAGTTAGCCTGAGATGATTTCATGAGGGCCCTCAGTTTCTTACTGATACTGATCAGGGATGTCTTTCCTTCTTGGGATTTGCATTTTTTCTGAACTAGTTTCCTCCTTCTATTGTATAGCCTGTTTATTGCAGGGGTCCACCAAACAGGTTTCCTTCTCTTAGAGGCATGAGTTTTGGTTTTGCTAGGGATGGCACGATCCATGCATCCTTGTAGGTGCTCATAGAGTGCATTTGTAAAGGTTTCTGCATCTTGGACAGCATTATCCTTTAGCGTGGGGGCTGTGAAACTTACCACCTCTGTCTTAAGTAAGGTGAAGTTTGCTCAAGAAAAGTTTTTTACTATGGTTTCCTTAGTTGGGGGTGGTGGTGGGGTGTGGACATCCGGAGTGATTAGTTTATGGTCTGATCTAACCAGTGACTTTGAATAGCTCAAACAGTCTGAAGAGATTTTTCTGTTTGAACCACTGAATTTAAAATTACTAATGTGCATGGGTTTTAGAGACTTTGAAAGAGAAGATTATAAATTTATGCTCAGACTTAACCTGGGATGGAGAAACAAGAGGGATAGTACAGTACATGTAGTGGATACATTAGTTAGGACAAAATCAAGAATATTATGTCCTCTGCTTTGTCTGTTAACAATCTAATCTAAAGAATTACTAACTAACTAACTAACTAACTAATTGATTAATTAATTAATTAATTAATTAATTAATTAATCAATTAATTAATTAATTAATTAAATAATTCAATACCTTAATTATATCCATTCATTAATTTTTAATTAATTAATAATTCTAGGACTCTTTGGACATACCTAACCTTGGAAGTACAAGTGCTCTAGTTTACTGAAGCGTAGCTGAAATCTCTCATTACAAAGGCATCTTATGTGGTCGTTAGGGGACATGGAGGGTGTCCTGTATCATTCTATAAGTGAACAGTTTGTCTTATTCAGGGTAAGCTGGAGTTTAATGAGTTTAGTTTGTGGGTCTCTAGAATGTGTCTAGAAGTGATGTGGTCTTTGACAAACATGAAAATGCCACCACAGTTTCCATCAGGCTTGAATGTATGGTAGTCAAAAAACCCAGGTGTGGAGGAAGTGCTATCTTCACATCGAGCCCACATCTCAGTAACTACACAAATGTCTATGTGAAAGTTGCAGGAGAACCTTAAGATAAGACAATTGTTAAGACTTTTGACACTAAGAGGCACCATGATATGGTCCAATTTAAGATTTGAAATAGCTACATTGATATCTGCTAGGTTGGGATGTCCACTAGACAAGCTCTGCCCAAAACACAAAATGGAGGCAGCAAGGAATTTAGTTACTACACTGAAGCCATGGAATGCCAAGTGCAGGTCATCCTTGGCAAAGCAAGCTTGACTGCCAATTACCTTGTCCCTCGCTGACATATACTGGACCACATAGAATGCTACCAACTACTAAAACAAATGCTGAAGCCAATCCTCTTTTCTTTGTATACAGGTATCATTCTGGGTGAAGAAAGGATTCTGCACAGGGCCAATGTCTTCCCCTCCATAGATACATGCACGGTTAACTCCAACATGTTTCTCTGAAAGTCTCTCTCAGGATTATGTACTTCAAGTTATTCACACCCACAAGGATTATCAACAGGTTGTAATAATATTTGTCAGGTGAGAGGGACTTTAGAGCTCTTGTGATGACACAGACCTTGGTAACAAAAAGACAACTTGCTATAACACTATCTTTTTCCAGTCTTTTGAGTGTGGAATGTGTGTGCCTGACAGAATCATCAGTTACTAACTCATTACTGTTTTACTCAAGGAATACGAGGATGGTTTATGGACCACCTCCTGGTGACCTTTTGCTATATGTGAACTTGGTGCTGATGTGGTGGTGGATATCTGCTGAGACCTAGTCTTTTTACTCCTAAAAGGCTTCGGTAGTGACTTTTTTTACAATCTTGGTATGAGTCAGTTTAGTGTGGTTGTGATTAGATGTCAGTAGTAGTGTGCGATGCTCACAGACCATCTTACTAGAAGAGAATGATGCTTCCAGACTGCATACATGTTTGCATGTTTCCTGGATTATTCTTATCAAGAAGCCCATTATCTGCAAGAATAAGGCAGATCCCAGACTACCTAAGAGTACCAAGGGATACAAGGCTGGCAACAGAAGGGCTTCACGCAGGTTTACTTTTCATTTTGTCCAGGTGGACCTTGGAGTTAGTTTTGTATACTGCTCATAGTCTGGCTAGGTGTATGGTGTAGAAGGAGAGCTAAACTAAGTGAAAGCACAACTAATTTTCAGCAAATGGGAATGGTTTAGTACAGCCACACAAACACTATGAGAGAACACAGCTGCTTCAAGCAACTACTATAGCAACAAGGTATCTATTCAGCTGGTAGCAAAGCAATGACACCAAATGAGACAGCATGGAACAGCTGCCCAGCACAAATGCTCTCTACCAGCAAGCAATACAGTAGCAATGAAATGTTTGGTCAGGAACTGATAGTACTAATATGCAGTTTTCAGCAATACAGTTACATAGCACATTATCTAATGGTGAAACACCCATCAAGCTTGAAAAGCACTAAGGAGTACTGTGCAGCAACACCTACTGGGGTACAATGTGCAGTCCCATGGCGCACAAACCAGTGCATAACAAAAAGAACACAACTGAAACAGCCGATCAGAATACAACTTTCTTCTAGGCCAGCAGTAATCTGAACTCCAAGAAGAGCAGCAAATTACACTCTCTCAAAATGATCACTAGAAATACTCCAAGATGGTCCACATGCACTACCAAACTAAGTTATACAGAATTAGCAATATCCACTGAAAACAACAACAAAAAATGTTGGCTCAGATGTTGAATGACAATTAAAATGCACATCCATGGTGTTTAAAAGGAGTGAAGAAAGGAATCCAAATATATGTTTGTGTTATTTGAAAGGACTAAATAAAAGAATCAAAATCCAGAAAAAAAAAAAAACTACTTAAATCTGGTTCTGGTAAAATCTCAAATGTACAGCTCACAGGTGTCCAAGACGAAAGGAGATAAACATGACAGGAATATAAAAGCACTTCCCAAACTCATTATCTGGAGAATGAACAGCAAGAATCTGTAGCACAGCAGTCTTAAGGGCTGCCACAGGAACACCAGAATCTAGTTTGGGGCTCTCCATGCAGCAAGTCCAACTTTCTGGAGGGCCAAAGAATTTTCTCTGGCCTCTGAGACAGGTGCCAAAACATAATTTTTTTTGCACCATTTTTTTTTTTGTAACCAAACATTTTTTCAACAGGAGGGACAACCCAGGAAGAAGGGTGGAGAACTCCAGAAGTCGTCTTGAAGGATCCCTTACAGAGATAAAGAATAGCTAAGTAAAATCTTACCATAATTATAGATGTCTTTCTCTTCATCGTTGCAGTATTCATTACATGAGTGATTTCCCCGCCGTAGGCGATCAGACATCGGCCAGTATACAAAAGACTTACTACTGTAGAGTACATGGTACTTCGCACATAAGCTGCAATCAGATATCAGCCATAAAAGTGATGTACGCACTCACCATCCTCAGAACTGACCACCCCAGGAGGAATGCTAGCCTAAGAAAGTAGAGTAAGAATCATCCAAGAAGAATCAAGGCCAGGGTGAAGGAATACTGCACCAGAGAAGAGAAGGACATCTGTCACTATGGTACGATTTTACACAACTATTCTACGTCCTTCTATTCCTCTGTTGCAATATTCATAACATGAGGGAGAATACCAAAGCTCATGAAGTAAGGGAGGAAGGAATAGCTGAGGAGCTTTCCAGGAAGCCCTGCAGTATGACTCTGCCAAACTCTGTTCTAGATTTAGAGACTCCATCTAATTTGTAGTGTTTGGTGAAGGTATGAACTAAGGTCCATGTAGCCACTTCAAGAACTGAATTAGTATCCAATCCATTGAAAATGTTCCCAGGTGAGGCAACAGCCCTGGTGGAATGAGCCCTAACAGAGGAAGGGAGCGTCTTACCATAGTGAGTGTAGCAAAAGGTAATAGTCTTGGAAATCCAGGAGGAAATAGTCTGCTTAGACACAGCCCGCTCCAGGGCCCTGGGGTGGTAAGAAACAAAAAGCTGATCTGATTTTATAAAAAGCTTCGGTTTTGTCTAAATAAAATCTAAGTTGTCTGTGGACATCTAAAGTATGGAATACCCTCTCACTAGGGTTCTGGAGGGAAGGGAAAAAGGTAGGTAAGTGGATGGACTGATTTAAAGACAAGTCATTGACTAACATAAGCATATGACTGACATATGGGCTTTCACTGACCAGTAAGCCAAGACCGCCTTGAGCAATTCGCACAAATAAGAAAAGAAACAGGAATTTACACTGTCATTGTGGCCTGGTTTCTTTTCAGACACCAGATTGAAAATCTCTTCCATTTGGCTAAATAAGATTTTCTGGTATTTGGTTTCCTGGCCTCCTGCAGGACTGTAAGCACATCCTCAGAGAACAGATGTCTGAAAGGAATCAGTACCTTACCACCCACAGGGTCAACTGGAGAGTCGACAAGTGTGGGTGGAGGAAGGTCCCTTTGTCTTGTGTGAGACGGTCCACTCTGTGAGGTAACTTGTGGTGACTGCCCTTCACTAAGTGCTGGAGGAGAGGAAACCAGTGCTGTCTTAGCCAGAAGGGAGTCACCAGCAAGATTTTTGGTTTGTCCTGCTGAATTTTGGACAGGACACTTGGAATGGGGGAAAGGGAAGTAAATGCATATAAAAACATCCCCTTCCAAGAGAATGAAAGAGCATACACTTTCTGAACCAGAGGATGAGGCTCTCTGGCACAAAACTGTGAAAGATGTCTGTTCAGGGGGGAGGCAGAGAAGTCTGTTTGAGGAATACCCCCCTGGTGGACAATGTCCAGAAACACATCCCTTTGAAGCATCCATTTGTGGGAACATGCCCAGGTAATCTGCTACACAATTCTGTGAAGATGGGATGTATACTGCCTGAAGGGTCACCCGGAATCTTACTGCCAGCTCCTGTGCCTGAAGAGCTAGCCTGCATAACAGATAGGATTCCCCCTTGTTCACATAGCAGAGGACTGTCGTATTGTTTGTGAACACCTTTAGAGGTCCTGGTTGGAAGAGGGGATGGAAGGGCTGCAGGGCCAATAGCAGTGCCCTAATCTCCCTTACACTGATGCGTTCATTCAGTTGACAGGGGGAACAGACCCCTTTTGCTTTTAGGTTCCCGAAGGTTGCGCCCCAGCCTACATCTGAGGCATCTGTGAAGATCTCTTGACATTGAGCAAGAGGGTGTAAGAGGAGTCCTGGGTTGAGTGACATGATGTATCTACCACTGAAGTTCTCTCTTCCGGCAGGGGATGAGAGGAATGGAGAATTCTAGGGGGCAATGGTGTTGCATCCATACCGACTTTAGATACCATTGCCATTTTCTCATGTGGAGTTTGACAAAGGGGAACATGGTAATGGTGGATGCCATGAGGCCCAAGATCCTAAGGAACTCTCTGGCTGTAATGTGGTGAACTAGCAGAAGAGTTTTGAAGTAAAGGGTGAGGTCATGTACCTTTTGTGGGGGTAGAGAGATCTTCATAAGATCTGTCTGTATCCTGCACTTTAGAAACATTTGATCCTGTAAAGAGGTGAGAACTGATTTCTTTAAATTTATGGTGAACCCCAGACTTTGTAGAAGATTGAGGGTAAGGGAGATATTTCATTCCAACTCCTCTGTGGAGATAGATAAAAGGAGCAGGTCATCCAGATAAGGAAAAATGGGTAGGCCTGAAGTCTACAGTGGAAAATCATAGGAGCTAGGCATTTAGTGAAGACCCTTGGTGCAGCAGAAAGTCCAAAGGGCAAGCCACAGAACTGAAAATGCCATGATGACACAGAAAAGCATGAACACATCTTGTAGTTGGGATGGATGGGGATGTACAGATACACATCTTTGATATCCAGGGTAATCATGATGGCTTGAGGCAGAATAAGAGGTAACAAAAACTCAGGAGGGTCAACATGTGGAAAGTGGGTACCCTTAGAGAGGGTACTGAGATGGGACAGGTCAAGGATGGTTCTCCAGCGACCTTTTTTCCTGGATATCAGTAACAACCTGGAATAATGGAGAGGACCCAGGAGTCTTGGTTTATGCTTTCCCAGGCTGGTATGAATAGGGGAATGCAGTGGGAAGTGGGAGAGAGGGGGGGAAACAGTCAGACAGGATGGTTTGCCTGGAGAGGGCTGCTTTAGTGGTGGAGTTGCCAGAGGGGCCCCTAGACTGTTGTGGTCTCCTGTCACTCTTTTTGTTCTGGGTTGTGGGTGATGTGAATGCTTACACACACACATACACACAGGTGTTGCAGGATAAACTTCTTTGGAACTTGGGTTCTGGGGAAACAAAGATGTGTTTCAATTCTTGCAATTCCTTACCCTATTCCTGCAATGATTTGAAAAAAGTTAGCAGCTGCAGGGGCAAAAAAAAGTTGTCCAAAGGAGCATCCATAAGTTTAGCTTTTATGCCCTTAGGTAAGGGCTGGAATCTTCGCCGAAAGAATCTTCTTAATACTGATCCAGAGGCAGCTACTCTGGCAGAAGCTACTGCAGCAACATAGCTGCATTTTATGGAGTGGTGTGTACTTGAAAAGATGCACAAAGCAAGGAAGTAGCCAAGGTTTTATTTTCTGAGTCAGGTAAATTTGCAGTTACCTGTGAAAGTTAGGACATGAGCTGTAAAGCGAATCTGGTCATGTGCATTTGGTAAATTATGGCCCTAAACTCTAGAGTGACAGAAGTGTACACTTTTTTGCCTAGTCTATCCAGGATGCTGCTTTCCTTACCAGATGGGAGTAAGGTACTGGAGGGCAGTAATCTAGATGGCTTGTCAGAAGCTACAGAAATAACAGAAGGATCCACAGAAGGACCTTACAGATGCAGTCTGGCTAAATGGGGGCAGTTGGTTGGGAATCTGGTGCCTGTGAAACTGAGGCAAAAGCATCGAGAAAGGAAGGCCAGACAGGAGGAATAGCAGAAGGGCTAGGTAATTCCACCTGTAGTAGCACATAGTATCTTTTTTTTTTGTACTTCAGATACTTGGGTGCTATCCCACTTAAAATGGTTTCTCATTTTAGGTAGAGTTTCTCCAAAGGAAAAGTCTTCTATAGGTGAATCTGTTCCATTGGATTCCTCTTCTGGGAGGCATATTCCGGTGGGGGGGATCTTTAAGAGTAGGCCAGAGATTAATCCCCAGAAGATACCTCTTCTTCTGAAGAATCCTCTTCCCTAATCTTTTTAAGTGGAGAGATAATACTGGGAGAAGGAGCTGTAAAACTTGGAGGAGGTCTAAAGGACATAAGGGCATTGAAAACTCCATGAGTGAATTGTTGCCAGTAGCTAAGAAGTTCTTTTGGTAGGGACAAATGTTTGGATTTCTTTTTAGCATTCAAGTGTGTCCTATGTAGGATATCAGTAACAACCTGGGATAATGGAGAGGACCCAGGAGGCTCCAATGTAGGCCTACATTCTATCAGATCAGATTCCACCTCTTCCCAAATGAGGATCTCAGGAATCCCCTTAGGGCCTTCCATTATCACAAGCTGTGGTTCACCTTGGATAATTGACATGGATGCCTGCTTGCCTTCTGTGGACATGCTTATGCTCGTATCCAAGGTGGGCTGGATATCAGGCTCGGCCTGTGGAAGTGAACTGTGAACTGGATGCAACTCCAGGCTGCTCTCCACCTCAAGAGAGACGTCAGTATCCAGAGGTGCAGCAGAAGGTTCAGGCCATTGCTTTTTGGTCTTCTGCTTCAAAATCGACTCACCCTTGGGCTCCAAGGATCCATCCATAATGCTTTTTGCTAGCAGCTTTCAATGTTGATTCTCTAGGTAGATACCTAAAAGAATAATTTACTCCTTAAGGTTTTTGGCACAAATGCATGACAAATACAGCAGTTCTTGTGGTCATGGTTTGAGTCTAGAAAGAACAAGTACTGGAGATGGCTATCCTTTTGTGGAATTTGTCTTCCACATTGGCACTTGACCCTCTTGGATGACATGAACCCTAACAAAAGACAATAGCAAAATAGTCAAGAAGTCCCCATTGGGGCACTTACCTGAAATTTGAAGAATCACAAATGACTCGGAGTCAGACCATATGTTGGAATCTGATGTTCGGATCTGATGTCAGTGAAGTTCTGAGGATGGTGTGTGCGTACGTAACTTTTATGGCTGACATCTGATAGCAGTCTAAGTGCAATGTACCAAGCACCCTACAGTAGTAAAAGTCTTTTGTATCCTGGATGAAGTCTGATTACCTACGGTGGGGAACTCCCTCATGTAATGAATACTGCAACAGATGAATAGAAGGACATCATGGAGTCAGAGGGCCATCCACCTTTTCTGTCTCAAGATCTTATGGACTTCCCAAAAACTTAATGATCAAGAATCCTGACTCCAGATGAGAGTCCAAGGGCCTTTCACTTGCACTTACTCTTCCAACTGGGCTGTGGACATGGCAAACCAAGACAATGAAGATGCCAGCATTCATCCAGATATATAAAAAAAACAATGCTGCAAAAGGCCTCTGGACCCTCTGTTCTGCTGTGCTGAAAGGTAGATGGATAAAGGGGAGGACACAAAAATGTCTCCAGCTGAGGCTAACGTCGTAGCTGAAACAGGTGCCAAGGGCAGCAGAGCAATCTGTGTGTCTTTGATGCTGGTATTCAACACAAATGCCACACATGAGGCTGTAGGCACCAGCCCCTCTTGCTCTAGGCCTAAGCCATTCGAAGCTAATGACAACATTGAACATATTATTGTCAAGCCAGACTCCAACAGCCTGAAGCTCAACATGACAGAGGCACCTATTAACCTCTGGTCCACTGTCAACAACCATGACCCCAAATTCAAGAAAGCCCATCCCACTGAACTGACATCAGTCACAATATCATCACTATTGACACTGACCTCAAAACCCTAGGGCTGGAAGTGCTTCCTAATGCCAGTACATCAGAACTGAAAATGTCGACACCAGCTTCAAAAATAAGGTGAAAAAAATAAGCCCCAAAGGTTGTGTTCCCAGCATCATGTCTACAGCTAATGCGGACACATTTCTGTTTACATTTGCATCTGCTAGTTCGAGGCCAGTCTAACTGAAACCAGTAAATGAACAGGGCAGAGGGTAGAGAACTAGGATGATTTGGATAAAAAAACAAGGTAAGGATGAACAACCTCTGTCCACCTTGGTACCAGTGGTGAGTAAGAGGCAAGAGATACTGTTTCTGGATATCTATAAAGGCCTCCATCATTTACTTATCTGCAAACAATCTTGATAGAATAGAAAGATTTCTAAAGTCTATGCCTCAAGATGTTCTGAAAGATAAAAAAAATCTAAATGCTCTTGTTTTCATCCAACATAATCTACACCAGCAAACTTATTCTCCACCTCTCTGGCCACTTCCATTCTACCTCTCCTACCACAATCTTTCTCTGCTCGTACTAACTATACATCCTCTCTAAACTGTACCTTTATGTGTCATGTTTTAAAGTTTCATAAAAACTAATAATCCTCTGAATACTATATTAAACAGTTGAAATAATTGTATTCAAACTAAAACCTATTTGTAATCGGATACTAGAACTGTTTTCATACACTAAATTGTATCACTTGTAAATTTTGTATCTTAACCAAAAACCTATTCAACCTGGTTTCTGGAACTACATTACTTGTTATGTCACTTGTAAATATTGTAATTATAATGTATAACCTATTGTAAGTTGTTACTGGAGCTTTTCTCCCCAGGACTCCATTGAAAACGGGTTCATCTTGGCCCAATGGACTATCCTGGTAAACCAACTGCAAATAAATAAATAAATAAAAATGTACCCTAGAATCTGAGAAAGACAACACAATCAGTTCTGATAAATTTAATGGGAGACTATTTTTCAGACAAAACTTTGCAAAACGTTTAGAAACACAAAGAGGAAAATGTGTAAAGAATAATTTCCTCTCCTTTTTAGCAAACAAACCTGGAAAGGAATCTATCACTTTATTACCTTTGTGCTTCTTTTTCTATTTTCACTATCTTGCCATCTTAACCCTTAGACCTAAACAAGTCATCTTTGGTAGCTACACATTCTGCCCTGGAAGCCTATGAGTCAAGCTCAAAGTGATCATTGACAATGAAGCCCGACTGGAAGTGGACATAGAATTATGTCTGAAATTAGTTATCAATTTAATGTTTACTGTCCAGCATGGCAGGAAGTGTAAACAAGTGACCGATATCACGCATGAAAATCATAGTACAAAATGTGTGCTGTGTCTTTAAGAAGTATGCGAGGCTGTATGTGCACGTATATATATTCCACACGTGAAGTACCTAGTGCCATTTTGAAGAAGCAGCTAGGGAGTGAGCATGCAAGATCCTTTAGTCATTAGTTGTATATAATAACTCCACATCACACTGTGTTCACAGTCCACAAAAAACAGGAGTCATATTAGTGCTTTCATTCCTTTACTATTGGAACTTCTTCAGAAACACACAATTTAAAAATCAGAACAATTAAATACTGTTGAACTAACTCACACTCTAATTGAGACTTTACAAACTATTTAAAGCAATAGTGGTATGAAAAATAGTAAAAACTTCTCATTTGAAAAATTATAATGCACCAATATAAAAAAAATTAAAAAACACCATATTTCTACATTAAATATTGAAAATTAAGTGTCTTATATGCAATTATATTTTAATAAACTTTTAAAAGAAATGGTTTCATTCAAACCTGGACTGACGTCAGTCCTGAGAAAGACCTGCCATTGCAAATCCAACATTTCCAAATAATTGTGACTTGAATCAACAAACTTATTGGTATCCACCTGTTGCAAGACTAAAAAATAAAATTTGTGAAAACATTCACAACTTAGACTGTGTCTTGCCAAAGCATTATTTGGATCCTTATTTTTAATATCTCTAAGATGTCCTCCCATTCAATTTTTGAGGGGCCTGGTGGTCTTTCCTACATAAAAATAATAGCGTTTATATCACGTTATCGAAAGATGAAAATAGCGAACGCTATTTCATCGGCCCCAAAGCATCTAAACATGAAAATATCAAACATTCAGAACAGCAAATTTTTTTCCCATGGAAAAAAAATTTGCTGCTCCGAAACACATACACACAACACAAGCACATCAAACAAACAGCAACCACACACATACACTTAAATTACTACATCTAACGCTACACTAAACTAAACATAGACTACTATCTACCCACTTACCTTAACCCAAACCCTAACCCTAAGATCCATCACTATCGCACACTCACCTAACCTGTGCCCTAACCCTAACTCACTTAAACCGCCCCTAACCCTAACATACAAACAATCGCACACTTACCCGAACCCAACCCATAACTTTCCACCACAGCGCTAAGAATAGCGAAGCCACAGAAACGGCCAACCGAATTCTTTCCCGAGGAAAGAATTCGCTGTTCTGCAGCTTCGCTATTCTTAGCATTCGCTGAATAGTGTTCGATATCAGAACATTTGAAATTTTAATACTTCGATGTTCTGATATAGACACAAATAATAACAGGACCCACAAATAGCCAAATAAACAATACCTATACTTTGGCAATCACAATTGTATCGAGGTTTAAACAAAAACTTGCAATGTTTAAACAAAAATGCACTTTCAGGATAGATGAACCTGCATAATCTGCACCCTCCACAAGGAAATGTGCCTAAATGTGGGGTACTCCTTGCTCCAGGTTTTTCTTTACCTTTTTCTAATAAAAACTTCAGATTTGACGTCTTCTTATAAATAAATATGGGCTCCATACCCACTACCTCACTTAGATCCCTATTACCTAAAATTACCTTCCAGTTGTCATGGATAATTATTTTAAGCTGTTCCCCCTCTATGCTCAGGGGAATTTGGAAAGCTAAAAACTTTTTACCACCACAACTGTCAATCTCATTATGTTTAGCTTTGGGAATAAATCCTGCAAAAAGAATAGGTGGATATCTGTCTATCCTGTGGAAAGTGACTGTATCCACTATCTCCCTTAATTTTGCCTTAAGATACCCACTTAGACTAAACATATCAATTAAAAAATTGACCTCATTGTGAAAAACATCATGGTCACTTATAATATGACTCAATCTAATCACTTGCCCCCTAAAAATATTAAATTTCATACTTTCTGGATGGGAGCTAGAAACGTGAACATAATTGTTACTTCATTCAACAAGCATCAGTGTGGTGTGGAGCTATTTTTGTGTTTTAAGTGGTTCAGCTTATCTTTATTAGTTGTTTATAAGTTATTCAAGTTAGAGTCAATAGTCAACAGTAGTAGTGTGTATGTATGAAATAAAGCTGCTTGAACAGAACCCACGGAGACTCGTTTATTTGTGTCCTACACACAAAAACGACAACACATTTAGCACTAAGATGCTCTTAACCTAAGCAAATTCTATGTCCTGGTTTACACTTCTTAAACACTTTACATCCCATTATTAGTGTGAACAAAAGAATGCAAACAGCTGCAACACCAATTAATAAAAGCTTAGAAACAGAAAAACAGCACAACTGCTACAAAAATTGATGTGATGGTAAGGTGCTAAAAAAATGCCAAGACATAGGAAAGGGAAGAGAAGAATCGTAAAACTGCTCCAAAACAAACAATAAAGAAAGGATCTTAACTAAGAGTTCTCCAGAATGAAGAAACAAAGCCAGTGAATAAACCTGAAAAATACCTTGAGCTAAACTGAGAGAAAATGTTCTCACAAAATAATGAATTTTGACTGAAATAGTTTGAGTTATTACTCCAATGTTAGCCTGATATAACAAAATAAATATTGAGAGGAAACCATTTTGCATAGATAACAGCAAATAGGCTAGTAGCCTGGGACAGTTTAACTCATTACAGCAAAGTCCGCCTCCAGATGTTTCTGCACTTACCAAAAATAAGGACAATTTTTAAATACTGCTCTTATACTTAGAAAGATAATAGAATAGTAGATCTTGCATTAGAATGCATTTTGAAGGGTATGAAATCTGAAACTCAAATGTCTGTCATTATTTTCTAACTTCAATCTTTAATGATTTGCCATTAATTTGCCAGAAAAACACAATTTTATGAAAAATGAACCAAAAAATGTGATGCAAAAATATAAAACAGCCACACAATACAGCTGGGAACCTGTCAAAGAAGGGACACTTTTTTTAATATTAGTAGTGTTAAGTTGAGCAGCTGACAAAATAAGAGAATCTACATGCATTTCTGAAATAAAAGTAATCTGTAACTCTGATCATTAGAATTATTTATGAATTGTAAATTGTAAAAGTAATTTGTGAATTGTTTCTTCCAAAATTGCCATTTTGCGGAGGGATTATTAGGGGGAGAGCAACATTTTGAGTCAAAATCGGGAATAGAGGTTTGGATATACCTAATTCTATCAAGTGATTTATTTGCGTGTACCTCTCAACCTCTTAACGCAGGAAATCTGGACAAGGCCAAATATACTGGGGGAATAAACAAACAGTAATAAAAATTGCTCTTGTATAAACTTAGACATTGACAGAATATCAGGTCTTACTTTAGCATGCATTTTTCTGAAGGGTATGAAGTCTGAAACTTAATGTATGTCATTATTTAGTGACTTCATTCCTAAATGATTTGCCAGAAAACCACAAATTTTATGAGGAGCAAACCAAAGATAAGAAGCAAAAATCTATTCAATCTGCAAAAATCTGGACAGTTGAGAGGTATAGTTCAGCCGGGAGAATTGTGCGGCAGAAATCCTACACGATGGACTTAGCTTCCTAGGTGTGGACAATAAGTACCTCCCCCAACACCACCACCAAAAAAACGAAAATCTAAGAGAAGTGATTGCTTCAATCTGTCTTCATTATTTTCAGTAGCATTCAGACTCAATCAGTGAAAATATTCAGTAACAAAAAACGTTTGTGCTTGTAACAGTTGATTTAGCTGGCTCCTAATCAAACACATCCAACCAAGAACTGGGAGGGGACATACCTGAGCTGATCAGATAATCAATAAACACCTTCCTGATTGTATTAAATTATATTCCTTGTATAATACAGTACAGTTGTTAGAGGGAGTTGTAAAGGTATTGTTTTGAACATTTTTCCAGTTAACAAAGAAACAAAATGCATGGACCAATAATGACAAAACTGCCCAATTCAGAACATTTCCATCATAAAAAGTCTACTCAAACTTCTACAATCCACCAGTATCAGTAAATATGCACAATCTCTGCAGAACTAAAAGTCATCTAAATAATTCCACATTAAAGAGATCTGTAACTAATGAAGAGGTTGCTGCTAGCAAACAACTTTATATTTCATTGTTTCACACACTCTCTCACACACACACACACACACACTCTCACACACACTCTCACACTCCTTGTATATTCCCTTGCAGCTTTGCTCCTGGAGACATCCCTTTACACTCACACTCACACTCCCTGTATATTCCCCTGCAGCTTTGTTCCTGGAGACATCCCTTTGCACTCACGCTCCCTGTACATTCCCTTGCAGCTTTGTTCCTGGAGGCACCCCTTTGCACTCACACCCCCTGTATATTCCCCTGCAGCTTTGTTCCTGGAGACATCCCTTTGCAGCGAGAGCCAATCAGTAGCTATCCACATCGTACGTGACTGCAGACGTGGCAGTCCAATCTCCTTCTAGTCTATGCGGTTACAAACAGCATAGACTTCTGGGCATCTGTACACTGATGCCCTCTCTTTATAATCTGGACAGTCCGGACTTAGAGAAACCCAGAACTCACCGAGCACGCATGCATAGTTTTGGCGAGTTCTGGGACTTCGCAGCTAATTTGTTTTCTTTCATTTTATAGCTTGGGGGGGGGCTGCAGTCCAATAGCACAATCCACCCCTGGGTTCTGTTAAAATTAATAAAAGCATTAAAATCATTCCTTTAGTAAAGTCCCCCTTTCCTCTTAACACCATAGTGTAATCCAAGACTGTGCTACCTAAAATTGAAACTAGAAAGCTACACACAAATTACAATCTAAAATCAGTTTATTAACACTTTGTATAGGCTAACCAGCTAATCAAAACTTTAATTAAGAAACTAAATAAACTTTGCATAGGCTAACCAACTAATCAAAACTTTATTAAGAAACTAACTAAAAACTGACTGACTAATAAAAAGATCTACCAATGGCATCACACCCTCCACACTGCAAAGTTTCTTCTTAGTTTGTTTTGGACCCAGTATAGGTTGCATACTGGGTTGTTCTGAGACTTCAAGGGATACCACAGACTTCTGTTTTTGCAGTTATTTAAGGCAATTCTAACAATCTTCAATATTACTGTTTGATCCACAAAAGAACATGCACAATTAAACTTAATTTTTAAGTGCTTTCTGTCTACTATAAGCACACCAGTTTACAGAAGATACAACAGAACTTTTTCTGATTCTCTGTAGAAACTTCAATCTCTCTCTCTCTCTCCTGAAGAAATATGAAGAACTTTGATATAAACTACTCATAATACAATCAAGAAAATTTAAACATTTCCCATACTCTTTCAGAAATGTTGGGGAATATATGGCTGCAACAAAGGAAATTATTCTTTTGAAATATGCAAGATCTGAACTGCCTATACATAGTATTTGCTGCCAAAAAGCTACTACTACAAAATGGAAATCAAAATGTCAACCTACTATAAACGAAGTATTGAACATTTTAAAGGAGATAAACTAACTCGGTCTCAAATATTTATAAAAGGGAAAGAGCAAATTGCATAGAAATAAATGGTATTTGTGAAACAATACATACAGAATACTGTTTAGGAGGATGAGTGAGGGAAGGCAGGAACTGAATGAAAACTAAGAAAAATGTCTACTGCATGAAAGTGACAATGGAAAATGTTACTGTGGTTTGTTTTCTGTTAACTTGTGTTTGTCTCATTTTTAAAATGTTGATGATTTAATAAAGATGTCTGAAAGTACAGTCAACAAACTAATTATACTATGAGCCACTACACAGTTACATTTCATCAGCATAAACTGTGGAACCGATGGCTCTCCAATGGCAAGAAGAACTTAGCAGAGTGAATAACAATGCAGTACATACGTAAGGGAGGTCTGTACCACACTTAACAAGGACCTTCAAAGGTGCAAGTCCTTTGCTGGCCCTCACAGGTAAAGAGCCAACACTGAGAAAATTCATCTGGAAAGTGGGAAAACCCATGAGTAACTATTCACTGTTACAGTGATCCTCCCCAGAAAATATTACAAAACTTTGGTTTTCTTTCACTAGATTTAATAGGAACTGCAGAACCCCTACTGCTAGGGCAATTCTAGGAAAAAATAAAACATGCAATACGTTTTCTCTCAGAGATCACAATTAGAGCCTTAATTAGTCTGACACAGAAGAACAAAAATGCCTGAAGAACTTCTGTTTTTTAGCTACATATAAAAATTCACAATGAATGCAGCTCCTCCTGAGTCCTGACAAAACTCTGAATGTCTGCAGCAAAGACTATCAACAGTACTGGTTTGGGGGGAGGGTTAAAAGGTGGGATTTTGTTTGCTGAAGTAGTAGCTCCACAGGCAGACATGGCCCTCAATTATGTCAGGTGTGTTTCAGTCTAAAAAGATCTACCTCAACGGTGGTGATGCATTTTACCTATTCATTAAGCTGTGCAATTGGTTATTTGCAATTAACAAGTAAGCCAATTGATAGACAGCAAACAGAAACAGACAGATAAGCAATCTATTCATTAACACTATAACCTCCTAATACTAAAAAGGACAAAATAAATAATTGAAACATGCAAAGCAGTTTAACTTACTTCTGGCATCCATAATAAAGGGTTACATACAGTTTCAAAATAAGCAAACAAATAAATAAAACTGACAAAAACAAACAGAGTTTACTACTACATATTTAGTCAGCAAATATGATGATCATTTAAAAAAAATAGCTGGCAATATCCTGCAGTGCCATGTCTTAAGAAGGCCTTGACAAGGAAGTTCCAATATTCCAAGGCTGCTGTCCTGCCATCTACAAGTCACAGCAGCATTACTTTGGTAGAAAGAGTAGACATACTGGTTCTGAAATAAAAAAGTAGCAACAATGGCATGCCAGATACTGATCAGGGGAAGGAATGGCTTAGAAGAAAAGCACTGCTGAGTGGAGTGCATGTTGGGAGAAGGCTGAATTTCTTTCTGCATTTCATGTACTAATTACATGGGGGTAAAATCACTCTGATTCCATTTCCACTAATGTACTAGCAAAGTCCTAAAGATGTAGATAAACAGATGTTTTCATTGACGGTGCAAGTCACTAGAGTCTGCAAATATAGAGGTAGAAGGGTAGGCAGCCACAGAAATTCAAAATACTTTGTAACAGAATGACTAAAAAATTCTTAATATACTGGCAGTAATGAAGTGCAGTTACACACTACAAGTCCCCAGGGTCACATCAGTTTAGAAGTGTAATAATCTCAGAAGCAATTTCATAAAGAACCTCTTCTGCTAAAACCCAAATTCAAACTACACTGCACTGACTACTGCATTTCCGTACTAGGACCCAAAGTATGGAACTCTTCTCTCCAGCACAAATATTCATCATCTTACCCTCATTTCCAAGCACTGCTAAATGTCCTTCTTCAAAAACAGGCAAAATGCAACAGCTTTGATACAGCACTTGTTACCTAACCATGTCTACTGCCACACTAACCTCTTCAAGCTCCATGTAATTATAAATGTACAGTTGTCCCTATTTTGTATTATTTGAACCTACATATTTTATACACATTGTACATAATATCACTCGATAAATTTTTAATTTGTTAATTTTGAATTATGCAATTTCAGCTATTTGTTTGCATTTGTTTCCCCAGGTTGAAACTGAAACCGGCCTGCTGTGATCAGTGCTCTACTCTGTAATCAGTGTTCTACTCTGGTTAATAAATTCAGATAAATAAAACAAACTTATTTGTTGCCAACAGGTTCAAAAGCAAGCAATGAAACGTCATCTCTTTTCAGAGCCTCACAAGAAAATACAAGTTTTTTAGTAGGCAACTATTCTAGTGAACAGTTTACCAAGTCTCCAAAGGACTAGCACCAGCTTATTTTCCACCAATTTCCTACAGATTAAAACAGCAAACACCAATACTTACCCCATTGTTTATCACATTTACTGCCAATCAGCAGCAACCTCTCAGTCATTCTGTCAATTTGTTCCCCCTTTACAAAGACAAAGGGTCAGCTGGAAGGGGCCATCACTCAGGAATTCACTGAGGTGGTTAGAGTTTTACCATAAGCCTTACTTGTCCTACTCACACACGCGTAACAGGGATGTGCAATGGGCTGCCCTTACTTATCATCCCACACTTTTAAGGGGCATTGTCCGCAAGCAGCTCTGCTCTCCCATCCTCAAGAATGGGTGGTGGTTTCCTTGGTCTCCACCTTACAAATCACACCACAACATACCCTTGACTAGCAATCACAACCCATCTGTTACCCCTACAGAAAGGGCAAATGGGCTATGCCCCTTCTTTTTGATAGTCATTACATGCAAACAGAATCATAATCAATGCACAGAAGAAATAAAAAAAGTCTTACTTGCATACTCTGAATAACTGTAGCACTGAAATCTCTTTCAGCTTAAGGCTGGGTGTCCAGATTATAATGCTTATGAAAAGTATCAGCAGAAGACCAAGTCATAAGGCTCACAGATATCTGAGGTAGAGGTTGCACTGAAAAATGTTGCTAAAGCCAAAGTAGCACCAGCAGAATGAGGTTTAACTTGTCTTAAAATCATTTTTATATAGTGTCATAGCCAAATACAATGAACACTGAAAGCCAGTTGCCACTGTTACATAGTTACTGGTGCCTGCAACCTTCTTTGCACAAAACAGACACCTATTCACATTTTCTAAAGGGTTTACTCCCAGAAATGTAGGTCTGTAACTGCCTATTAAGTCATCTTCCCTGAAAAGAGCCAAAAGGACAGAGTGGATTGGTGCCACGTTAGTTGCTTTTTCTCTCTGGGTGGAAGAGGCTGCATTATTTGCTGTTTCTCCTCTCCTACTTACTCTCAAACCTAAAGGACTCCATGGTTGACACTTTCATGTTTTATGTCAAAACTAAAGCAGCTGACTGCCCACCCCTTCAATCCCGAAGAATTCTTGGATATTCTTCAAGTGCAGGTTATAAATCTGGAAGGAAAATCAAATCAAAAGAAGAACACGCTTGCTCAGTGCCTATACAGAAATCACCTGAAACCAAACTACATAGTGCTTTTTTTTATATCTTACCTAAAGAAAAGCCACTAATGAGCCTGCAGAATACCCTAACTCACTCCATACAGAAAACATTAGAAGCTAAACATGCTTCATGAAAGGCAAAACAACAATTTTAGAAACACAGAAAAAAAATTAAAAATGCAGTGAACAGCAGCTTTTTACCTTTAATGTAAATTAGTGTATAAGCTATGGTTCTGTCATCATTTAACAAGTCCTGTACTACTGTCTACTAAACAAATTCAAGAGCAAATTTGTACTATTACCTTGACACGTCTCTGTAAATCTTCTTCTACATCTTTAAGCATACCTGAAAAACAAAAACAGATGTAAAATTTATAAATCACTATCACACAACAAACATATCTTGTGCCTTGCCTTACCTGTAACTCGCACATCTGTAACATTGGTAGCCATTTTAAAACCATAGGTCATGGACTGAAAATCCTCCTGAGTAGCAAAACAACAAAAAGAAATGTTTGTTATTTGTATAGGCAAATCATCACACACACTTATCAGATAAAATGTGAATCAGTATATTTGCCCTGTTTGCATTATAAATACAAAACATGGCTTGGCTACTCTGTAAAAGTAGTACAATGTAAACATGACAAATGACAAAGGCATTTGTATAGATTCTGACAGCAGTTTAGCACTGCTTGGTTTTTCTTGTTTTCTTCCTTAGAAGATAAGCTAAAGAACTTTAACATGCATACTGACAAACTATTAGATACTTTATGAAATACAACACTAAACTCTGGTGCTCAAGTTTTAGTATATCAAAAGCACACAATGTTGAGAAATAACTGTATATCATGCAGTCATACATAAGTGTGTGTATCTCACTGTGTTGTTAGATAGTCTGGGATCACATTATTTGAAGGGGGATTTTATCATTTTTCTCAAAACAGTGCCCTTGGAGGTGATTACATTCTTATATAATGGAAACAAGATGGTGGTAGCAGGGGAAAGGGAGCTCTCAGCAAAAGACATGGCTCGCATTTATTCAGGGTTTTAAGAGGTAGACAGGTAGGTAAAGTACTGTTGCATGATGGACTCACCTTAAAAGCAGATCTTCAAAACAGAAGCATTGCATCAGTTAGTCACACAATTTTGGTATTTCTCCCTTCCTTGGTCTCTTCACTACAGTTTGCCCAGCAGTACCAGTGGTTCAGCTCTAGTTGATAACCATCTATACAGCCAATACTGGTCTTATTATATGCAAATCTGACATCAGCTTTCCTGGCTCTATGGTGCAGCAGGATGGAGTCTTACTGGTGACCCACATGACCATATTTAATTAACAACCCCAGCAATTGAGATATCAAGCAGGAAAGAATGGAATGGAAGGATTTTAGCCCTCTTATCTCACCTGGGGAGAATGGTACATTTTTTTTTTCTGGTAGAGCTCAAGGAATCCAGAATCCCTCAAAATGCAGCCTTTGCAGCCACCAAAAAGCAGTAGGAATGAGTTTTGGTCCTTTTCACCTGAATATTGTGATCTGCAGAATCGATGACAATGGTGGGAAAACATACAGGAATCTACCATGCCACAGAATGAGGAACATGTACAATACCCTCTCCCCACTAGCCTGGGCATGTTGAGCAGAACAGGAAAAGGAATGCATTCTTTCATGCAGCAAAAAAAAAAAATCTCGACAGTAACCTCCTTCTAGAAGACCACCACATTAGTCTAGTCCTCTCTGAATACAAAGCTCCAAGAAAGGACTGGAGAAGCCAGTCAAAGAATCTGCCAGCTAGTGAATTTCCCATGGGATGTAAACTGTTGAGAGGGACAACTCTATAGTCTACTGCAGAGTGATTACCACTTTCCTGCAAAAGGGGTATGACTATATTCCTTCTTCCTTGTTTTTAAGTATCACAAGACAGCCTGTTTTTTTGAATAAAATAAGGTAAGATTCTGGAAGCGGCACTAACTTCAAAGCCTTTAAAGACAAGAGGACTGCTAGTAGCTTCAGATGGTTAATGAAAAGTCACCCATTCTCCAGGTATATTATACATCTTGATCCATATTAGGGCTGAAATAGGCTACTTACCCCCACCAAAGTACTCTGTATTTTCAAAATGTGTCAGAAGTTGAGGGGAAGGAAGGAAAGACTCTCCAAAAGGTTGGTGAGAATGGTCAATGCCTTGAAGGATAACCTACAAGAGTATCAGACAGGGAGATCTGTGAGTAAATGGTGGCTCAGCACCTGCTGGTACCCCTCAGGGCATTACAAACCCTGCATCCTTGAGTATGCAAAAAAGCACTGAAGACAGCAGCAGCAGTAATCAAGCCCAGAAGAGACAGCAAGATCTGTGCCTGGATCATGTGCTGTGTTTTATCTCTGGAAGCCAAGACCAAGACTTCCTGGGCCTTCACCTGGGTCCAAAAGGATTAAAACTGGACAGATCAGCAAATATAAAGACTATCTTCTCAAAAAGAGTCAGACAGGACTTCTGCCAACTTACAAGTCACTTAAAAGGATTAGCGATTGCATCGACATTCCCAAGGAGTCACCATATACAGTTATCAGAAGCCAGTAGTCCATGAAGGTCTTTTTCTTGCAAAACTTTGGCCACCATGGCCAACACCTTTGTAAACATATGAGAGCTGAAAAAAGCACACATGGCAAAACTTTGGCACTTGGGTTATTCATAGGATTTTCCTCTGGTTTGTTCTGGGTAGACATAGCTTCCAATACAATGTGTAGGAAGGCATCCATCATGTCTGTCAAAATTCTCCAGTTACCCCATAGTAGCTGCCATGACTCCTTGACGGTTACAATCTGGAAATGAAAGCACCACATATGCTGGACAAGCACTCAGTTTCACCACCTGATACCTTAAAAATGAACAAGTGGGACACCTGGCTCCTATTTCAAATACAGGGCAGTCTCTACAGCTTTCTTCAGTAGCAGAGTCTGAACCTCTCCCAAGAACTCCAAGAGATTTTGGTATGTCAGTAGGACTGTTTCTCTGGTATGAACTACAAGGTCCAAGACATGAATAAGAAACAACTATGCCCAGAACCACCTAGTCCTTGATGACAACTTTTCAAACTACAACTAGTTTCTAGAACGGGTCTATTTTATATATTCAAATGCTTAAATGTTCGAATCACTAAAGATCAAACTTAATGATTGTACATTTAAATGTTCGAATATATTAAAAAATTAAAAACAAACTAAACAAAAGAAATTAAAACTAAAGGGTGGAAAAAGGGGGGCAAGCCCCCCTGCGCCCCCTATGTGGGGGCTGTGCCCCCACACTCCCCGTTATTTAAATATACCAACTCCAACATCGCACTACAGTGTAGGGAATAGGAAATTTTCCATTTCCACACTGTAACACACTGAAGTGTGATCTCGGAGTTGGTATATTTAAGTAGTGGGGGGGTGGGGGGTGCAGGGGGGCTTGCCCCCCTGCTTAAACCCTTTACATTTACTTTTTTTGTTAAATATTCATTTTTAATATATTCAAACACTTAAATGTTCGATCACTAAAGTTCGATCTTTAGTGATTTGAACATTTAAGCATTCGAATATATAAAATAGACCTTCTAGAACTGCCCCCCCACAAAAAGCACAGACCACAGGCAGGATTGCTGTAGCAGGGCTGGGACAGTAATCTTCTTGGGGACCTTGGCTGACACAGAAGGGGGCAGGAATGTGTGAGATGTAACCACTTTCCTCAGGGGATAAGGAGTTTTTCTGGCTACATATGGAAAGGAGGGGGATCACAGAAATACTCCAAAATGGTGAGGGCCTGTTTTCTCAGGAGGTCGAGCTGAAAAACGTTTGTTCTTTAAACTAAGCATCAAGGATGTTGTTTATATGTTCCTCATATTTAATCAAATAGCCAAACCCAAACATGCAGCCTCAGCTACAGCGTTAGCAAAGTCAGAACTGAAGTGAGCAAAATGGAAGCCTACTTCAGGAGCCACAGTGCGGATAAGATCTTCCTTAAGTTCAGATTCAGGGAGGTCTAAACTTTTTCAGCAGATGACCCACCAAAGAGGACTGGAATATGAATAAACAAAACACACAGTGACTATCTTGAGAGACAATCAGGCAGAAGGTCTTCTAAAATCACAGCTGGAGGAAAGGTAGCAAAATGACGGCGCTTCTGGGACTACACTGGATTAGAGAGATTATGCAGAAGCAGCAGGAGGATGCTGGTAAGGTGCTCACTTATTCAAAGACTTGTACAGGGTGTCCATCTTTTTGGGAGCCAAGACAGGAATAGAATAGTTGTCCAAGAACATACCATAACCTTAGATGTCCTTTCTCTTCCATGTTGCAGTATTCATAACAGTAGGGAGTTGCTGCCTGCAGCGCCGCCTTCTGGCCAGTATACAAACGTCTTTGCTTCTGGAGGGTACGTGTGACGTCCCTTCAGGTCCATAAACCGATGCAGGGTATAAAGGTGACGTCTGCACGCACCCTCCTCAGAATAAACTGCTGCATACAGTAGTACTCTTGTGGGTAGAAGGGTCCCAATGGAGTCCTTACAATTACATGTAGGCTAGAGTCAGGGTAGCAGGAAGTTTGTGTTTTGTGGAGAATTGGGGGATAGAAGGGTTCTGTCCCCACAAGTCAGCATGGTATGTAAGCTGGTAAAGTAGAGAGGTAGGTGGGGGGGGGGGGACTGAATATTGCAACATGGAAGAGAAGAACATTTAAGGTTATGGTAAGTTCTTACACAACTATTCTATGTTCTTCTATTCACATGTTGCAGTATTCATAACAGAAGGGAGAGCACCAGAGATTTTAGGTACGGTTCTGGGTGGAGGATTGGGTTCCCTGGTCAATGAGTTCTTGGAGGATGGACCTGGCAAGTCCTGCCCTAGCTCTAAAGACAAAATCCAGTTTGTAATGTTTGGTAAAGGTGTGGACACAAGTCCAAGTGGCTGCTTCCAGGATGAAAGCATAGTCAATTCCTTTAAAAAAGGCCACTGAGAAAGCAGCTGCCCTGGTGGAGTGGGGTTTGACTTGACCGTGCAAGGATTTACCATGGTAAGATTAGCATAAGGTAATGGATATTGAAATCCATGAAGAGATGGTTTGCTTGGAGACTGCCTTCCCTAGAACTCTTGGGTGGAAGGAGATGAAAAATTTATTTGACTTTCTGATGGTCTTGGTTTTGTCTAGGTAATACCTCAGTTGTCTGTGGACATCTAAGGAATGCAGGGTCCTTTCTGAGGAATTTTGTGGTTGAGGGAAGAAAAACGGTAGGTTAATGGTCTGGTTTAGTGAAAGTTCATAACCACCTTCGGCATGAAGGAAGGGCTGGTCCTTGGGGCAACTCTGTCCTTGTGGAAAATAAGGTAGGGGGGGGGTAATCATGAGAGCTTGTATCTCCGAAACCCTCCTGGTGGATGTAAGGGCCACTAGTAGCACTGTTTTCAGTGTGCATAGATTCAGGGATACTGAATGGTCTGGTTCAAAGGGTGGCAATGTAAGCTTTTCTGGTACAAAGTTCAGGTCCCAAGGGGGAGGGATAGGTTTCCTGGCAGGCCTGATGTGAAGAACCCCTTTGAGGAAAAGTTTGACCTCCAGTCTGGAAACCAGAGGAGGGGAGATCGGCAGACAGGCAGAGACGGCAAATAAATGCACTTTGACTGATGAGTATGTTAGTCCTGAGTGAAGCAGCTCAAAGAAATAGGAAAGACCATAGGTATAGAGGTAGTCAGAGGGTTCTGTTTCTTTCATTGACACCGATAGGACAATCTGTTCCATCTGGATACATAGTTTCTCCTGGTACTACATTTTCTGACCTCCTGCAGAACAGTGAGCACGTCCTCTGAGTATAGGTGTCTGTAGGGGATCAAAACCCTATCACCCATAAGGTTAATTTCAGCTTGTTCTCACCTGAGGGTGTAATGGGGATCCCTGTCCTGTGTGAGCAAGTCTATTCTGTGGGGTACCTGTGGTGATTGCCCTTGGCTAGTAAGTGTAGGACGGGAAACCAATACTGTCTTGGCCAAAAGGGGGTCACCAGTAGGAGTTTTGGGTTGTCCCTCTGTATTTTCAGAAGGACTTTCTGAATTAAGTTGAAGGGGGGAAGCATAGATGTACATTCCCTCCCAAGAGGAGGAGAAGGTGTCCACTTTCCACACTTGTGGATGTGGATTCCTTGTGCAGAATCTGTCTATTCTGGGCGAAGGCAAAAAGATCTGCTTGCGGAATATCCCACCTGTGGATTATGTCCAGAAATACTTCCCTGTGAAGCATCTATTCATGACTTGGAGCTGAAGTTCTGCTCAGGAAGTCTGCCATGACATTCTCTGTTAAAGGGATATACACAGCTACCAGATGAATGTGTAGAGATACTGCTAGGTTCCAGATCTGAATTGCTAGGCTGCACAGAGGGTAGGACTTTGTTCCAGCCTGCTTGTTTATGTACCACTGGACCATCATACTGTCTGTGATTACTTTCAGGGTTCCTGGCTGGAGGGATGATTTGAAGGAAAGTAGGGCCAAGTGTAAAGCCCTCATTTCTTTGATGTTGATATGGTCCTTTTGTCTTGGGTTGGACCAGGTGCCTTGCACCAACATCTTTTTTGGTTTGCAAGTAGTACTGCCCCACACCCCATTTCGGAAGCATCTGTGGATACCTGCTGGAGGGGTGCAGGGACCTGAAGGTGGGTTCCTTAGTTGAGGTGGAGAGCTGATATCCACCAATGGAGTTCCTTCTTCAAACATTGAAGTAAGGGAGGGGGTGTCCAGGGGCTGAGAATGTTGGCTCCTTAAGTTTTTCATGGCCCACAACTGGATTTTTCGCATATGGAGTTTTGCCAGGGGCAACACGGGTATGAGTGATGCCATGTGGCCTAGAACTCTTAAAATTTCTTGAGCTGGCAATGAAGTTTGGGACAGAAGTTTTTTGAAGTATAGGCAAAGTTCTAGGATTCTTTGATCTGGGATAAAAGCTTTAATTTTGTCCGTTCTGATCTTGCACCCCAGGAAAACCAGGTCTTGGGAGGGGATCAGGTGAGACTTTTTGTGGTTTAAGGTGAACCCTAACTGAGACAGGGTGGAGATTACTTGTTGTCCAGGTATGGGTATTTCTGAATGCCTTTGGTCCTGGAGTGAGCGATGAGGGGGGCCAGGCACTTTGTGAGGACTTGGAGAGCAGCAAAGAGTCCAAAGGGCAAGGCAGAGAATTGCAAACGGCAAGAGCCTATTGCAAATCTGAGGTATTTCCTGTAATCTGGGTGAATAGGGATGTGTAGGTAGGCATCCTTCAAATATAGGGCTACCATGAAAGCCTGATTTGGAATGAGTGGTAAGAACAGGGGTAAGGTAATCATTTTGAAATTGGGAACTTTGAGAAAGAGGTTTAGAAAGGATAAATCTAGGACTGGCCTCCATGGGCCCATCCTTCCTTGGTACCAGAAACATTCTGGAGCAAAAGTCTATGTTTCTTTTATGGCATGGTATCCTCTTCTATGGTACCTTGATCTAGAAGCTGTTGAATAATGGGTGAAAAAAGGTGGGTTTGGCTTGCAGGTGGTTGAGGGATACCACAAAAGGAGGGTATCATCCATCAAGTCATGAAGCAGCCTGACTGAATGATGGAGAGTACCCATTGTTCTGTTGTGATTTTCTGCCAGGAGGGAAGGGAGAGGGTAACACAGAGGGGAAAGTGGGGTGTTTTGGTGGAAGGGTGGGTAGTCACAAAGGAAACAGTCTGGAGTGATCAGACTGGCCTCAAAAGGGCATAGTGGACGAACTGGTTGGAAATCTTGTAATAGAGTTTTTCCTGGACTGTCTGCGTCCTTTAGACTGTGGAGCAGAGTGAGAGGACTGCCTTCTGACAAAGGAATGTTTTTGTGGCTAATTCCTGTGGTATCTTGGTATAGGAGACACCAGTAGGTGTTTTAGGTTTTGCAGTTCCTTGCCCTTTTCTTGAAGGGATTTTAAGGAGTTCTGCTGAGGCTTGTCTGAACAGAGCTTTATTATCCAGGGGTGCATCCAACAATTTTGTTTGCACATCCATGGGTAGGGGTTATAGTCTCACCAAAGAATATCGCCTCAAGACTGATCCAGATGCAGCACACTTAGATGAGGCGTCACTATACTTTATTAAGTGCCTAGTTACTTGGAATGCAGTGGAGATGAGGGTACTTACTTGTGCTTTAATGGGAGAGTCAGGAGCCTCAGATAGAAATGTGGAGGCCTTGGTAATGGTATCCAGGACATATCTAGCCATATGTGTTTGGTAGCCGAGACCTCTAATAGCCAGAGTAGAGGAGGTATAAACTTTCTTCCCTATTTTGTCCATGAATTTACTGCCTTTGTCTGTGGGATAAAGAGCAGTCAAAGCTAGTTGTCTAGATGATTTGTCAGCAGAGACAGCAATAACTGCTGGGTCTGCTGGTGGGTTCCTAAAGAGGTATTGGGTATCCTGTGGGACCCTGTGTAATCAGTCTGGTCGTTTGGAAGCTGGTGGTTGAGAGTTGGGGATACAGAAGCAGCCAAGAAAGCATCCTGGAATGCAAATAGCAAGGGGGCCACTGCTGAAGGAGAAGGGTGCTCCATTTGTAAAAGCATGAAGTACCTTTTCTTGGTGTCAGATACTTCAAATGCCTGCCATTTAAAATGCTCCCTCATAAGGGATAGTGTGTCTCCAAAGGTGGTTTCTTCACTTGGAGACTCATGTGTAGTGGAGTCTTCCTCCTGTGGGGTGATGAAATCCTTTGGGTACTCTATTTGGGATTCATATGAAACAGACTCTTCTGAAGAGGAATACTCTTCCTCCGATACCTGTAAGGTATGTACAGATGAGGGGGCTGGTAGGGCCTGTTGTGTCTGCAAGGCCTGAAAAGCCTTAAAGAGACTTTGAGAAAAGACTTCCCATCCAGGAACTGGTTGAGTTTCAGGGTGTTTAACTTTTTGCTTATTCTTTAAAGGAGTGACTGGTGGGGAAAGAATCGGAGCAGACGTCTGTCTGGGTGGAAATGAAGGAGCAAGGCCATCTCTAGACTGAGGCATGGTTAACCTCCGCCATCAGGAACGAATGGCTGAACAGCCTCAATGGATGTACTAAAAGTTTCCGCCACCCCGGCTTCCATTGAGGTTCCCGGACTTGACTTGGAAACAGATGTCTGGGTAGATGCCAGGCTTTCATCAGCCCCAAGAACCTTCTCAGATGCCTGAGGCGCAGCGTGGGATTCTGGCCTAACATTCTTGGCCTTTTTCCTCGGTGGCTCTTTGGACGCGCCTACCCCCCTTCCATACAGAGCGCAAGACATCCGAGTCGCTGATTTTCTAAATATAATTTTAGTTCAGCAAGACGGCTACGAAGGATTTGCAAATAGGGCAGGACGCATGATCGTGGGCCTTGCCTATGCAAAAAACACACTTCTCGTGCATGTCCTTGTGGAATTTGTCTTCCACGAGCGCACTCCCCCTTTCTAGCTGACATGTAAGACTTAGCAATAATCAAAGGTAATGAAAAAACACCCAACAGGCCCACTTAGCTGTATCAGCAGGAAAACGGTCATCTGGTCTGGAGACTTAATGGTCATCTGAAAACGTGATCTGCTTTCGGAACTGGCGAACATGAGTCCGGCGTTCACTGCGGCAGGAAAATTCTGAGGAGAGTGCGTGCAGACATCACCTTTATACCCAATGTCGGTTTACGGCCCTGACAAGGAACGTCACACGTACCCTCCAGAAACAAAGACATTGATATACTGGCCGGAAGGTGGCACTGCAGGCAGCAACTCCCTACTGTTATGAATACTGCAACATGTGAATAGAAGGACACAGAACAGTTCCCCAAGCTTTCAAAATAGATCTCTTACAACTCACTCCATTGGGAGATGACCCAGGGCTTCACTGTCTACTTTCACAGACAAAAGTATGACAGTTTTAGCCATAACCACAGAAGTGCAATACTAGTTCACAATGGAGGTCAAAATGTTCAAGCTTTTCCCACAGGAAAGTCATCAGGGAACATGGGGGACAAGGCACTGTCCTCATATGCCTCCAAAACAAAGAAGCTGAGTCTTCAGACTTCTCAAAGGGGCCTGAGAGAAATGGAGTCCTACATTCCCCAATATATACAACACAAGGCTCATGAATGTTGTCTTGAACAAAGCTGGGTGTAGCAGTGATCCACATCTGGTGTAAGGTGAAATGAATCTCATACAAGTGTGTGCCTGCAGAAAATGAAGGGGAGAGGAGATATGGAGGGAGTAAGGCAATGTTCATAACTGTCTCAAAGGTAATGCCATCTTGGTCTTCAAACTCGTCATAGCAGCCTGAAGAAGAAGAAGGATTCCATCATTTGCCAATATCTACAAGCATACTTTAATGCAGAGTCTTGAACAGGGGTTACTGTGCAAGTGACACAAGTCAGGTGTTAGACTGCATCCATTGCATATAACAGTAAACTCACGGAAGGTGTCACATGAGGAAGAGAAGCCTGAGAAAGGCTTGGCAACTGCATCAAGTTTCATTACTTATGGGTGCTGTCCAATACCTGCCACTCAAGCTTCCACCAGACAGAGTATCTGCTAGGCGTCTAAAACTGGAGTTGTAAACCCTGGCATGGGATGACCCAATTACTTCCCACTTTCAAACAGGACTGACTGGCTTTCCAGGTCTGGAAAGAATGCTGGAAAAGAAGATCTTGACCCAAACTACTCTAATCTGTGCTTAAATGACTCAAGATGCTGCTTACTAGAAGCTGGCCAGTCAGCCTCACCTCGTTTACTGAGGAAGAGGATTGGTGTAGAATGACGTCCTTGCTAGTTTATGGCAATGTCAGCACCTGTGGAGTATGGAAGGCAATTGTGGAAATGGATTTACTTCTAGGATAGATGAGATATGACTTGCCATCTAAGCGTTGGTCCTTGTGGAGATTTTCTGGCTGATACGTGGGGATTTATGTTGAACCCTCCTGCAGATCTCCACACAAAGGCACTAAACTCCCCCACCACTATAGATCCGTACACAAGGACCTTACAACTCCCACCCTCCTTCTGGTTGCAAGATGGGCCAGAGAAAAACTGAGATATTTCACTGTACCAGAGAAGCTGGAAGGAACACGCTGTATTCATTTTATGAAAGCAACTGGACTGGTATTCCACAGCAAAAGTTATTAATTGAAATGGCACACTGTGTGTATGCTACAAACCTGACCATGAGAAAGCAACCTAGACTGTACAGTGAATGATATCTGCATGCTATAAAGTAAGGTTTTCTCAGTTATTTTCAAGTGCAATGGGATACTAAAGTAAACAGCAGCCTCTGGGTTTTTTTTCCTTCTTTTCTCTTTCGCCTTGTACAGCTTTAAGAAATATAGGTACTGTTAAAAAAAAAAAAAGGTTTGGTGAAAAGAGCAAGATACAAGAAAACATTATGTGCATTTTCACATTCTTGCATAAGGGAATGACTGGTTAAGGCCCTTGGCTTTATCTAGTAACAAGTTTAAAGAGAAAGTAAATAATAAAAAAAGAACACAACAAAGTTCTCCTTTAGCAAATAAATACGTGTAGATGTAAAACTGGATCTGTTTCTCATGTCTCCGTGGAGACAATCTGATAAAAAGCAATAAAAGGAGAATACTTATTTCCTTTAATGGCTTTCTTTCAATGGCAAGGAGATAATGTTTTCTGAAAGCATTGAAGTGTTCTCATTCTGGGAGAGAAACAAAGGTAAGACAAAACCAGACAGCACTTAGTAGAAGCACAGGCTGTACCATGCAGCTTAGTATGGACAACTGTCCATTTAAGTTAACCCAAGTTTATGACTGTGGCTGTCAGTTTGAGACAATTGCTCCTGTTAGGAAGGTAAAACTTCAATCTTTGAATAAGTACACAGTTGTGTGCACTAATATTAAGTTAAAAGGTTTTTAAAAGGTTTTTGAGATGTATTGAGGGTGTATTTGTTTTTTTTTTTATTTGTGGGCTTTCAATAAAACAAAAAAGATTTTTAAGATGTGACACAGGCTCTAACGGAAATGACTAGAAACAACTGTATAAAAGGACAACCTGACAAAAATTAGTGTATGCATGTAACACAAAAGCTGGAACTTGATACTTAAAGCTGTTACAAATAAAAGGCAGGAATAACTTTATAATGTAATGATGCTTTTGATACTATCTATAAAATGTTAATGTTCTGAGATATATCGAAAGAAAGTAGTGAACTATATTAAAAATGTGGAGTGCAAACAGCTATGCTATATCATACACATTTAGAAAGAACTGAACATGTGAATTTGAAAAAGAAAGGTTTTCAGGATGGTTAATCATCAGAATACCTGGGACAAAGGAAAAGAGGAGTACTTGTATTAGCTGCAAGAGGAGCTCCAATAGTGACAGAAAAGGATAAAAAAGATAACAATGGTAGATATGTAGTACTACGGGACTACTGACAAGGGAAGAGGATTACACTAGAGTGTATTTACTTTCTACCTAAAACTGTTATAATGGAGATTAAAAGAATTATGGGACAAATAATTAGTTTTCAGCAGGAATATTACTTATAAGTGGGAACTAAAATTTGATTTGCAGCGGGGAAGATGTGTCAGGGGGCCCCAGAAGGGAAAATATAATAAAGAAGGATAGATTTTTGATAAACAAATTATGAAAATATTTAGCATGGAAGATGACAATTCAGTAGTAGGAGTTCGGAATGAATTTAAATACCATTCCCCAAGATACAAAAACTGGGCTAGGCTAGACAGAACTTAAATTTCACAGGAACACATGTATTTAATTGAAAGTTTTGATACGCATCCAATAATATTTCAGATCATGCCCCAATAATAACTACAATAAAAACGCACTGTAATAAAACAAAAATGGAGCACTGGTGCTCTCTCACCTATATTTAAGGAATGGGTAGTGGAAATTATTTGGAAGTTATTAAAGAAGATAAAAATTTCTTCTGAAAATATAGCTAGAGAGTGGGATAAAAATAAAGTGGAGTTTAAAAACAGGGTGGAAATAAGAGAGAGACATGGTTAAGAAGTACCAATTATTATTCAGAGGTACTGACAAATGTTAAAGTATTGCAGAACAGGGGGAATCTCACAGAACAAGAGGAGGAGCAATTGCAGTATGCTAAGCAAAATATAAAGGACTACCTTGATAATATGCAAGAGTTTAGAAAGATTGCTGTTAAGCAACTGTTTTTTGATAATGCCAGAGAACAAAACGTTTTAGCACAACGACTCAGGAAACAAAGTAGAAAAGGTTGTTGTCAAGCTTGGGGAGCCTATTACAAGGAAAAAAACAGAACCTGTAGAGGGACTAGAAATATTTCAGAAATGTTATGAATTTCTGTATAAAGCACAGAAATATGGAAATCAAGAAAAGGTATAAATGGAAATGTTTATGGAAGAATTAAACACAGCAAGATTAGAGGTAGATGAGGCTCAATTACTAATAGTTAAGACAGAAGGAGATGACACAAAAATGGTGATATACAACCAATCAACAGGAAAGTCCCCAGGAATAGAAGGTATTCCTGTGGAAGTTTGAAAGCTAACAGGGGAAAAAACTGATAAAGATCTGGAAGGTTTTGTTTAACAGCATTTTAAGGGCAGGAGAAGCGCCAACATCCTGGAAGAAAGCGGTAGCGGCTGTAATACCTAAACAGGGTAAAGACCCATCAGATCCAGCTTCATACACCACGATTATAAAGTGTGCACGTTTGCAATAGCTAAAAAAAGGCAAAAGTGATGCCAAAATTGATAGATATGGATCAATGTGGTTTTGTGCAGGGGAGGCAAGCGTTTGACAACGTTAAGAGAACACTGATGATCCAGAGGAAAGCTGAATGTAAGGAAATACCACCATTGTTGGTGGGTCTTGATGCATAGAAAGTACTTGACAGAGTAAGCTGAGAGTTTATAAGCAGGGCAATGGAAGCATTTGCATTCCCTGATAAAATTATAAGGTTGAGTAGGAGGATATACGAGGGATCAGAGGTGAAAATTAAACTGGGTGGGTTCCTCTCTGATAAATTCTGTTTGAGCACAGGAACCAGGAGGGGTGGCCTCTTTCCTTTTTGTTATTTGCACTATATTTAGAACTACTGGCAAAGAAAATAAAACACTCAGAAATTTAACAGTATAATTGGTATGATGGTCAAAAAAAGTGGGCTCTATTTGCAGATAATATTTTATACTGGATAAAAACAGAAAAGGACATTTAAGTGTCATGGAACATTTTGAGGCAGTTTCAAATCTTTTCAGGATACAAGATTAATGAAGCTAAAACTAAGGGAATAGCTGTAAACTGTGTACTCACACAGAAATTGGTTCAGTAATAATAATATTTATGGGGACATGATTAAATGAAGTACTTCGGAGTATGGATTAAATAAAGATTCTGGTGTGGCAGCTAAGGATTTGTGTGGGATGAGACTACACAAAAGATATACAAAAATTGGGAAATTGGAATCTCTTCTATATGGATATGAATAATAAAATACAAGCAGGTAAAATGCTTTTAGCCTCTCTAATTTTATACATAGGCTAGGCATATTGCTCTCCACAAGTTCTCCTCTGGTTGATAAAAATTAAAGAGCTGAATGATTTTATCTGGGGGAGGGGGGACAGAAAGAGTCAAGTGGGATAAGATGATTCTTCCAGCAGAACAAGGCAGTTTGGGATTACCTGTTTTGAAGGGGTATTTCACAGCTACGTAGTTAAATCTCCTATACATAATACAAGCAGAAACCTATAATTCAAAGTGGAAAGGGACAATGAAGAAACGGAGGAAGCTCCAGAAACAAGGAGAGACTGGGATTTTGCATGCAGATCCTTAAGGAGAGTAACAACAACCATGCAAAATATTGTATCCATAAAGTAGCAGAAAATATTCTAAGAACTAAGCCAACATGGGAATAGAGAAAAGAGATTCTGCCAATTGGGATGACAGCAATTAGGTAAACAAAAAAAGAAGGGGCTGGAATTTATTGCAGAAAACTGGTAAAAATATGAATGTATTGGAAGCAAATAATTAGAGAGGGAAATGTACTAGAATGGGAAGGGGCCAAGCATTTATTTGGACTGCTGGACAGGGACTACCTTCTTTATAAAGGATTGATATCAGACTATAGGAAATGAAAAATAAACAGGGGGATCCTAAGCAAAACATCAACACTGGCAGAGTTTTTAGTAGAATCCAGAACAGAAGCTGCTGTTAAAAAGGAATATTTGTACAGCACACAAAGTATTGCATGATAACTATGAGAATTAATTCACGGATATTAGGATTGGGAAGAGAGACTGGATACACAATTCACAAAAACAATGTGGGGATATATGCATGTCTCCCAAATATGCAACAAAGTCTAAACGATTCAGTATCTTTGCTTGAAAGTGTTTACATAGGTATTTTTATACCCTAAGTAGACTCCAGAGAATTTTTCCTAAGGTAGACAGCAAATGTTGGAGGTGTGATGAGGAAGAAAAAGGTAAATGTGAACATATTTTCTGGGTGTATAATGAGTTGACAGAATTTAAAGATTCCCTACAGACTGCTCTGTTAGAGATATTGGGTAAGCAAACTGATGTAACTAAGGAAATTTTTTTTTGAGCTACGATACAGAATTGGAATTGCCTAGACAAAGTAAGGCCTTGCTGAGTCAAATTATGGTGGCTGCCAAAATAGCAATTACTAGAAAATGAAAAATCTAAGGCTTAAACAGCTTTACTAGACATAGTATATATAATAACAATGATGAAACAACTGAAACTGGGATCTTTAGAAAAGGGTATGAGCAAATTACATAGAAAAAATGGGAATTGTGGGAACAATACATGCAGAAGAGGAATGAGGCTTAAAAGAAGCCAGAATTTGAATGAGCTATGTAATGTTTGACTGACACTGAGTGAATAGATAAGTAATGTATAATGTTTGCAACTAAAATTATGTCAAAATGGTTTGTGATATATGTTTACAACTGAAATAATGTCAAAATGGTTTATTTTCATTTATATAAATGTATGATTGCCTATGTTATATGTGATTACTTAATAAAGATGCTGCTTGCTAAAAAAAAAAAAAAAAAAAAAAAAAAAAGTACAGCTGGGTGAAACATTCAGTGTAAAGGTAAAGAACTTCAAGGACAAGACTTTCATAACAAAATTCAAACTATTTAGGTTTCTACTTATTAAGTAAAGTGTAGCTGGCTCATCCAGCACCCTGTGCCAATACCATAAAAAAGTGACCCACCTTCTCAACCCTTCAAGTGAAGAGCAAAAAAAACATTTTATTAAGCATCCATGCTTCTCCACTATTCCACTAAACAACAAAAACGCTTCACTGTAACAGTACACTGAAGCAGTCGCCTTATTAGTCAGTACCACTCCCCTGCCCTTCCATTAAAAAGCAAAAGGACACGCCTTCTAACAGACACCTCCCCCCCTCCCTCCTGACCCAGCTATTTAGGTCCCAGCCTTCAACACAGTTTATTAAATAAAAAAATAACTGTAGAAAACTGCTTATTACACTTTATAACCTGCTTGCACAGCGTGCTACTACACTTATATTTTAGTTTACAAAAAAAAATTCTTCTTTTAAACTGCAGCAAACTACTTGCCACAAATGTAGCAAACAGTTGCTGCAGTTTATTGCCTGCCTACACAGAGCGCTACAGCTCTATGGTTTTAGTTGATAGAGAAAAAAAGGTAGGAAGCAGTTGCTAGAGTTTACACCACACACTGAGCACTACAGTGCTCAGGTTCAACTACAAATGCAATACTGCCTTTTGAAAGCCAGCATTGCATTAATGACAGAGGGGTCAGCTGAGGGCACCCCCCCCCCCCAACACCTTGCCCTTGGGCAGTTGCCCCTCTCACTCCCTCCACTACTTCTTTTCAATACTTTTTCACGCCCTTTGTGAGCCGTCTGCTCACTTCATCACCAAGATAGGTAAGTTGGAGGCAGCAGTGACTTAGTGCCTAAGAAAGTCTATGGCACAAAAATACTCCTCTAAATCCCCCTGCAAGGGGAAATTTTCTCTAGTTAGGGGGATGGTGAGCTGGTATGCTAAGGTGAACGAATACAGATTACAAAAATCTAACTTTAAGGTACATAGAGAACTTGTGATTCTTGCAGGATTCTATTTGTTCACTTTAACAGCAGGACAGAGTTCCCATCCTCTCCTAATGAGAGCCCTAAGGTTGACCTGGATCTTGACATTATATCCAGCTTACAGCATCCTATGAAAGTATGCAGAGTATATATTCTTAACAACTTATGTAGAGAAGACCATGTCACAGCCATACAAAAATCATCAATGGAAGCATTGCTGAAAAAGACTGAAGATGTACTTATACACCTAGAAGAATGAGCTTCTCAAATTTTGAATCATTTTGTTATAGTTCTTGTTAAAAGAAGATATAACAGTCTGAAAGCCATCTAGATAACTTAGGACACTTTCTAACTTGCTTAGTATAGCTATGGAAACAGAGTTACGTACTTACCATAACTTGGCATCTGTGCTATCCAGTGTCATTATTCATCACAAATGGGTCTTGGATCCAACCTTGGATCAGAGCCGGCAACTGTCAGACAGATCCAGAGCTCAAGCTCCTCCCCTTCCCATAATCCCCTGATATCATCAGATCGGGTTGGCTAAGCCAATGAAAATGCAAAAAAAACTGCACAAAGATCAAAAAATTCCAAAATACCAGCTACTCCAGCTTTCCAGAACCCCCAAAAGAAAGGGGAAAGGAGGGCAGGAATGTGATGAATAATGACATTGGACAGCACAGATGCCAAGTTATGGTAAGTACATAATTCTTTACCTGATGCTATCTGTGTCATTATTCATCACAAATGGGTCAGAGTCCCCAGCTATGTATCCTGGGTGGCCTCAAGGAAGGATATGCCAGAGCACAGAGGATCCAAAGGAAGCTCTGTTCCTAACATTAAGTCCAATTTGAAGTGTGAAATGAAACTGCGGATTAGACCAAGTCGCAGCAGCACGAATCTCATCCAGGTAAAGTCTAGTCAAAAAGGCAGAAGGCAACAGTAGAGTGGGCCTTAACCGGTCTGGACAATTCCAAATGCCTGCTATCATAAATGTAGAAAATACAACTAGCAATTCACCTGGAATTAGTCACCTTAGAAACTGCCTGGCCTTTTCTGTTCTAAGAGAAAGCCACAAAGAGCTAGTCCGACTTCCTAAATTCCTCAGTCCTTTTCAGATAAAAATGCAATTGCTTGTGGACATCTAAACAATGCAAGATATATTCTCCCTTATTAGAGTAATTAGGGAAGAAAACCGGTAGTTGAACAGATTGATTGAGGTTAGCCTCCGAAGCCATTTTGGGAAGAAAGGAAGGATTTGTTCTAAGGGACACCCTATCCTTATGAAAGATCATGAATGGAGGCTGAATGCTTAGGGCTTGGAGTTTCAAGACCCTTTTGGCAGAGGTAACAGCCACTAAAAAGGCCGTCTTCCAAGCAAGGAACTTGATATCAAGGTTCAAAAGGTTTTTGCACCAGGGACTGCAGCACTAATGTCAAATCCCATGGCGGGGATGGATCCTTAACAGGAAGTCTAAGAAGAAAGACCCCTTTCAGAAAGGCTTTGCACAGCTTATAAGAAAAGGCAGGATGCTCATTCAGATGGAAATTAGAAATGGCCACTAACTGGAGCTTAATGGTAGAAAAACTTGCCCCATCTTGAAAAAGGGAAGATAAGAAGAGTAAAATATCAGGAAAAGGGGCCGAAAGAGAGCCCAGATAGCATTGTCTAGCCCAAATAGAAAACCTTTTCCATTTACATGAATACACCTTTGTAGATGGCTTTTGAGAAGCCAAGATAATGCTCTTCACTAGGGAAGGAAGCCTCGACTGCAAAATGATTACTGGAAATGGAGAAACCATGCAGATAGATGAAGGGACCAGAGATTGGGGAGTGGGAGCCCCCAGGGATGGGAGATGAGATCCGAAACAGGATCCAGTATCCAAGGCAGATACTTCAGATGAGACCTTAGGAAGGAGAACCACACCTCACGCCTGGTGAGGCCAGAAAGGGGCAATGAGGATGAGAGGTGCCTTCAGGGGATGAGCTTTCTGTAATGCTTTGGGTATTAGGGGAGTAAGAGGATAAGCGTAGAGAAGACCTGCAGGCTAATCGTGAATGACAGCGTCCCTGGGTGACTCCCTGCTGGAGGGATCAGGACAAGGAAATTGCTGCACTCATCCCCAGGACATTTATGTGCAATCTGGTCTCTGAAGGGGATCACATATCTTGACCTGTTCTGCCCTGAAAATGTCCCCTCACCCCAACAGGGAGGCATCCATGGTCACTGTCACCTTAGGCGGGGGAAAAAAAAAGGCTTACCTACGTATAGGTCCTAAGACTGAAGCCACCAAGTGAGATGATTCTTGCATACCTGAGTCAACTTTATCATCATGGACATGGGTTGAACCAGAATGGACCACTGGACTGCCAGTGTCCACTGGAGCAGTCGTATGTGATATCTGGTAAGGTGAACCAACTGAATGGCAGCTGTCATTGAACCTAACACTTGGAGAATCAAATGAACCAATGGGGGCTGTAACTCCAGCAAAAGAGAAACCTAACTTTGAATGAGTTGAATTCTGCAGGGAGGCAGTGCTGCAGTTTCCGATACTGTGCCCAAGTGGACCACGATGAACTCCAGGTTTTGGCTTGGAACAAGACTGGACTTGGGCAGATTCACAATGATACCTAGATGTTGGAAAAGACTGGTGGCCATTGATGGTCGATGCATCGTGGCAGCCATAAGGAGCCAATCGCCCAGGTACGAAAGACCTGGAAACCTTGCAGCCAGAGATGAGATGCCACCACTGCCATGCAGTTGGTAAACACCCAGGGGGTTCTGGTGAGCCCAAAGGGCAGAGCTCTGAACTGGTAACGACTGGCCTCTAACTGAAAGCTTAAGTGTCTTCTGGAGCATATGTCTATCTTTATATGACTGCACCTATCCTTGAGATCCACTGAGCACATCCAATCATCCTTGCCTAAGAGGTGCAGAATGGACTGAACAGTGACCATGCAGAACTTGGGACTTTTTGACAGACAGATTTAGCTCATTGAGGTCCAAAATTGGGCACAGGTCCCCAGTCTTCTCTGGCACAAAAAAGAAGTGAGAGTAAGTTCCAGACTCTTGTTGTCCTGTTGGGACCTCTTGGATGGCTCTTTTTTTGAAGAAGGTCTTGAACCTCAAGATAGGACAACTCCCTTTGGCAGGGTGGAACGTCCAGTAGAAATTTTTGAAATGGAGGGCTGAGAAAAGGGCATGGAATAACCCCTGGAAATAATTTTTAGCACCCACTGATCAGAAGTGAAACTTGCCCACGCTAGTGGGTGAAGGGAGTGTCAACCCCAGACTGCCTCCAGGGCAGGACAGTTGGGCAGTGTCTCAGGAACACCGAAAGGGCATCTCTGAGAAGGGGTCCAGAGAGCCCTGGTTCTGTGGACACCCTCTGCCCCTCGGGTGGCATCTACCATTGAATCCCCTGCCCCTGCTTGCGGACGAGGATTCATGGGGAGCATCCTGGAAGGAAGACTGAGTCCTCCAGAACCAAAGATTCTTACTTCCCCCTCTGGGTCTTAGAAAAGGACCACTGGGCAGTAGAAAACTTGATATTTACAGCGGAAAGAGTCTTGCTTTCCTGCTCACTGTGGGTTAATGTTTCCTTAATAGATGGACCAAACAAGGTGGAGCAGGCAAAGGGAGCATTAGTAAAAGACACCTTGAAGAGTTCTGCAAACCTGCAAAGGTGAAGCCAGGCATGCTGTCAAATGGCAATACCGATGTCTGCCACTTGAGAGGTGGCATCCACCAAATTGGAGATCAACCTCATCAAAGCATTAGTCAAGGAAGTCAGAGTAGACAGCTTTGGAGTGACCAGCTTAAGACTCTATGGAGGCAACAACTCTGTAAGGGAAGTGGTAAGCTCCAAAAACAAGTCCCTCTGAAGCTGGGTAAAATGGGACAAATAATTACTTGCTCTCAGTTCTAAAGTAGCTGAGGCAAACACACGCTTTCCAAAATGGTCAATCTCTCGGGACTCCCAGTTCGAGGGCTGGACTGAGGAGCTTTGCACAGTTAGCTCCTTCTTAGTAGTAGCAGCTGCCACGATGGCATTGACAGGAACACCTTTATTCCAAAATGTTCTGTCCTTGGGAGGACTGAGGAATTTGTTGGCTTTTTTGGGGACAGATTCCACCATGTCCGACTCCTTCCATACCCTTCTGGCAATAAGGTCCACAAGCTTGGCAGAGGGTGGGGTGGGGGGTGGACGGGACTCCCAGGTTGAATACGGGCATTGGGAACGACTCCTCCGAAGATGGGGTTGGGGAAGACCAGCCACGTCTTTGTTTGAGAACCTTAAGGGTGTCCCCGAAGGACAATTTCCCAGGCGGAAGTCAGGGGGACCAGTCTCCTTCCCCAAAATCCATGTCCTCAGCTAGGGACTCTCTGGGGGAGTCCAAGTGTCTCCTCTTACACCTTCTCTTCCAAGGGGGTTCCTCCACAGTGGGCTCAGGGAAGGACTTGGAAGAGACGGGTACCCAAAGTGGGGCACTGCCTGCCTGAAGGCACTCGTGGAAGTGCTGACCCTGGACGGATGATGGGGCCTTGGCACCCAAACCAGGGAAAGGCTGGGGAGAACCTAGAGAAGACAGAGAGGTAACTGCCAAACTGAAGAAGGTCCTCTCTACCGCCTGGAAGGCCTACCGACTGGATGAATATCCTCCCCCCTCCCCCATGGTCGGGGACATTTGGGAAGGGAGAAGGGACTCCGATGCAGCACCAAAGCCTCCTGACGATATCCGCCCCAAGGCGCTCAGTGCTTAAGCTCCCAGGGGAAAAATCTGGGGCTGAAACCACCCCCAGCAAACTCGCACCTACCTCTTGAAGGTGAGGTGCACCCTAATCTGAGGGGGCAAAGGAACAGAGCCAGTCAGGGGCCCTGCCAGTGTCAAGAAGGGGGTTATACATGACACCGTTGGCCTCTCACTGGATATCCCTTGGTCCTGACATTCCAAAGCCTGTAAAATTGGAAGAGGAGAGTAGAGTCCTGTAGATAGGGAAGGTCCCCTAGTCACCTGGGCAGGGGACGGCAGTAAGCCCAACTCAATTTGAGCCTTGAGGAAGCTCATCATCCTATCCATGTCCGAGGGAAGTAAACTTCTGGAGGATCTGGAAGAGACTGATGAGTGACCTGATCTTGCAGGGGATCAGACTCTGGATCGATCCCATAGCCCTCTGGTCCCAGGAAGGGGATCTACTCTGACTAGTCGTATCAGACTTCCTGGAAGGCTGGGGGGGGGGACCTTCAATTATAATGGGATCTGACAGAACTTTCAGATCCGACAGCCTGCCTGGCTTCACCTTTGCATATGGGGCTCTCTGTTCTGGTGAACAGAAAAGGGCGTCTCTGACAACTCCTTCTTGGTGGTCATCGCCACCAACATAGCATCTATTGGGACACCTTTTGTAAGGAAGGTTTTATCCTCGAGGGATGTGATGAATTTATTTGGCCTCTGGGGGACAGGCTCCATAGAATCTGGAGACTCCTATGCCTTTTGACAAACTAAATCCATAAGTTTATTGAAAGGCAGAGATACCAAAGTGATGGGAAGGGTGAGACCCAAAAGCATTCAGGTAGACAGACTCCTCATCACAAGGGTTGATAGGCTTCCAGCCATCTCTCTGCATAAGAATTTCTACGATGTGTGCAAAGGAGACATCCTCAGAGGGCGACCGTGGGGACCCTTCTGACTAATCGAGGTCTGTGTCAAATGTGACAGACTCCTCTGGGGAGACCAGATGCTTCCTCTTGCATAATCTCTTGCGAGGGACCTCTTCAGAAGGGCATTCTGGAGAGGTTTTGGAAGAGAGGAGTTCACCCACAGGGGCATTCTGAGGCCTTGGGTCTCCATGTCTGTGTGGAATCAGTTGTGCTGAGATGGACACCAGTGCCTTCAGGGGAGGAATGGCTGGATCTGAAAGTGGGGCTGCCCGTGGGGACAGCGCTCTCCTCACTGCTTTAAAAGCCACCCGGCCATGATCCGAGGAAGCTCCCAGTTCCTAAGTACTAGAAGGCTTCCCCAGCACCAAGGGGGTTGGCTCCGAAGTCAATGTAGGTGCCGAACTCACCCATGCTAAGGCCCCGAGAGGCAAGTTCAGATCTGACAACTGTCGGATATGACTGTCCCCCCAGACCTGACCTGACAAAGTTGGCTCCTAGACTGCTCGTGCTCAGATAGCACCGAGGAAGTCGGAGCAGTAGTTGGAACAGAAGATCCTGGAACAGGTCTCGGCTCCTTAGGTTCTACTAAAATCAGCGCCATGCATTCTGGCTCCGCGGCGCTGAGGCAGGTCAGAGAAGGAATCATTGATAATGGGGTAGGGTCCACTCATTTTTGAAACCCTCTGGGTTGGCTCTGACAATAACTTGGCTAGCACCGGTGTACTTAAAACCTTCGCACCACACAATCCACATCATCTTCTGACAAACTCCTGTAGGATCGAGAAAAGGGGGCAGGGGATCTTGAAACCAGCTCCAGGACAGGGGACCGGCTCCGAGTCTGCAATACCAACAGTTCCAAAACATGAGAAGTCAAGGTAGATGGTTTTTCGTGCCCGACAGATTTTTTGGTACTTCATTAGTTGGTCCAGATTGATCTGATGAGGTAGATGAAGATCTTTTACTTGATTTTCCAGACTAAGAAGGAGGGGAAGGGGTTTGCTTTGAAGCACTCTGACTTTCTCCTAAGGCTTCTGAAAAAGAACTCTTCAACAATCCCCTCAGTATCAGCTTATTTTCCCTTTCGAGGAGAGCCCTCGATCTGAGTGGCATATAGAGCAAAACTCTTGCAAGTCTACTGCTCCAAGGCAGTGCACACACTCAGTATGGCGGTCAGTCAAAGACATTTTCTGAGAACACTTAGAACATTTCTTAAACCCAGAGGGTTTAGTGTCTTAATTGTTTAGACATATTAACCAGGAAAACAACAAAACTTAATATCACCACTAATATTCAGAAGCAGTAAGGTATAGTTGTGTACCTACCATAAATGTAGATGTTCGAGTGTATTCACTGTTGCAGTCATTACACTTGGATTATCCTGCTGGCAGGCGACCCGCAGTCGGCCCGAGTTCCAAAGTCTTGGTCCAGTGTCGGTTGCTGTCGCCTCCTCCCTGACGTCAGAGCGCCAGAAGTATAAAAGTTGCAACCAACGCCGTTTTCTTCAGTTTTTCTTGCCCCAGATGTCAGGTGCCCCCAGATAGGAAGGCAGGAAAGATAAAAGTATGCCAAAAAATATGCACATATTACTATAAACATTTCCTTCATCTACAAGCAAATACACCACATAGGTAGTATAGAGATGAGAAGTACAGAAAAGTCCCAGCAATGGAAAAAAGGGGGATGGTGGGTGGGTAACCTGGACTGCAACAGTGAATACACTCGAACATCTACATTTATGGTAGATACACAACTGTACTATGTTCATCGGGTTTCACTGTTGCAGTCATTACACTTGGGTAGAATCCCAAAGCTGAGGTTGGGTGGCTGGGTCTAAATTGGATTTGGAGAGGCTAACAAGCCCTGCAGAACTGCAGTGGCAAAGCCTGCTCTGGATTTAGAGTAGAGAGGTAAGTGGTAGTGCTTGGTGAAAGTGTGCACTGAGCTCCAGGTTGCAGCTTCTAAAATGTCTTTGGTTGGTACTCCTCTGAGGAAAGCTGCTGAAGTGGCTGCTGCTCTGGTAGAATGAGGCCTAATGCCCTTAGGCACTGATTTGCCATGTTGTGCATAACAGAAGCGGATGCAGTGTCCTATCCATTTCGAGATTGTCTGCTTTGTAATGGGCTTTCCTTGTGATCCTGCAGCATATGCTACAACCAGTTGCTCAGTTTTTCTGAAAGCTTTTGTTTTGTTCAAGTAGAATCATAGCTGTCTGTGTATATCCAAAGTGTGCAGAAGTCTCTCCTCTTTATTCTGGGGATATGGGTAAAAAGTAGGTAAATGAATGGTTTGGTTTAAGGCCACATTGGAGACCACTTTTGGCATGAATGTTGGGTTTGTCCTAAGAGAAACCTTGTCCTGATGAAAAATGTGGAAAGGTTCCACAGCCATTAATGCCTGTAACTCTGAGACTCCTCTTGCTGAAGTTATTGCTAGGAGCAGAGCAGTTTTCCATGACAAGAATTTTAGATCAGCTGTGCTGGCTGGTTCAAAAGGAGGCAATGTGAGGTTTTCTAAAACAAAATTGAGGTCCCAAGTAGGTACTGGTGCTCTCCTTGGGGGTCTTATATTTTTTGCCCCTCTGAGGTACTGTTGTAGTAGAGGATGTGAAAAAATAGGAGGTTCCGTATTGTAATGAGCTGAAATGGCAGAGGCATGGATTTTAATAGATGAGAAAGATAAGCCTTTGTCCAGCATCTCAGTTAGGTATTGTAAAATCTGAGGTATATTAGGGACAAGTGGTTCGTGCCCTTGTGCCTGGTTCCAAGCACAGAATCTCATCCATTTTTCTGCATAAGATTTCCTAGTGCTGGGCCTCTTGGCTTCTAAAATGACATCCATAACAGCTTTAGAGAGAGGTGCAGTCGGAGTGGCTACATCATCTGCCATGCTGCCAGGTTTAAGGTTCGGAGTTGACTGTGCAGAATCTGATTGTTTTGTTGTGTCAGAAAATGAGGAATTTGAGGTAGAAGCCAAGCTGGGCCTTGAGACAAATTCTTTAGGATTGGGTACCAGTGCTGGCGTGGCCAGTCTGGTGCAATCAGGATCATTTTGGCCTTTCTTGTCTGACTTTTAGTAGCACCTTAGTGAAGAGGCATCGGAGGGAAGGCATAGACTGTCAGGCCTTTCCAGCTGAATGACAGAGCATCCACTTTCCATGCTTGAGAGTGATAAGTTCTTGTGCAAAATTTCTGTATTTGGTAATTGTGAGGGGAGGCAAAAAGATCTATGTCTGGGCATCCCCATTTCCTCGTTATCATGCTGAACACTTGTGGATTTAGCTTCCATTCGTGAGGATCCATGAGATTTCTGCTTAGTTCGTCTGTCAGTGTATTTTTTTGTTCCTGTCAGGAATTGTGCCTGCAGATGTACTTGATAGGTCAGTGCTGTGTTCCACAAAGTCATGGCTTGTCTGCATAGGGGGTAGGAATGTGTGCCCCCTTGCTTGTTTATGTACCACATAACTGTGGTATTGTCCGTCTTTATTAATAGTTTCCCTGGATGTATTAGGTCCTTGAAAGCAGTCAGGGCATTCTGTACAGCTAGCATCTCTTTTTGATTGATGTGAAGATGCATTTGTTCCTTGGTCCATGTGACCTGAATACATTTTCCTGCCATATGTGCCTCTCAGGCATAATCCAATGCATCCGTTGTTATTGTCTGCCTGGCTGTGGGTAAAGTGAAAGGCTGTCCCTTGTTGTGGTGACAGGCCTGGGCCCACCATCGAAACTCCTGTTGTAGGCAGGGAATTAAAGTTATGATTGTCTCCAGGCTGTGACAATGCTGAGTCCAAACACTTTTTAGATACCATTGTAGTTTCCTCATATGCAGTTTTGCATATGGAATTAGTAAAATGCAGGATGCCATGAAGCCCAGGGCCTGCAGAATTTTTCTTGCTGGGAGCTGGGTTTTTGTTGCTATCATTTAAAAGTAATGAGTCAGTTGTCTTTGTTTGTCTGGCGTGAGATAAGCCATCTGGGCAGTTGTATTTAAGCTTGCACCCAGGAATATTATCTCTTGAGAGGGCACTAGTTTTGATTTCTTTTCGTTTACTGTGTACCCTAAGCAAATTAGCAATCTTTTTACAAACGCCAAATGCTTTAGAAGAATGTCCTTGCTCTCTGCTTGAATAAGGCAGTCGTCCAAGTAGGGATAAATTTGAATTCCTTTTTGTCTGCAAAATGCAATTACTGGTGCCAGGCATTTTGTGAAGACCCTGGGCGCAGTAGATAAGCCAAAGGGCAGTGCAGAGAATTGGTAATGCATTGAGCCTGCTATGAATCTGAGGTATCTTCTGCATGATTGTCTGATTGGGACATGCAGGTATGCCTCCTTGAGGTCCAAAGTAACTAGCCAAGCCTTCTTGTACAGCATGGGCAGAAGCTGCGGTAGTGTTAACATTTTGAATTTTGGAACATCCAGGAAAGTATTTAGGATTGACAGGTCCAGTATTGGTCTCCAGGCTTTGTCCTTTCTGGGTACTAAGAAAAGTCTTGAGTAAAATCCTTGTCCCTGTTCTTGCTGTGGGACTTTCTGAATAGCCCCCATGTCCATAAGATCAGAAATCTGTTTTTGTGCCTCTGCCCATTGGTTTTGTGGCAGGTCTGGCATACCTTTTGGTTTTGGAAGTGTGTGGAAGTGGAACCTGTAACCCTGAGAAATGATATTCAGCACCCACTGCTCCTGGGTGATCATGTGCCAATTTTTTGAGAAAAGTGCTAGCTCCCCCCCTAGGGGTGCTGTCAAAAGGTAAGTGCTTGGCATTTGCAGAGGGAAATCATTGGGACTGTTTCCTATAAGGTTGTGATTTGTCTTCCCCGCCTTTGGGGGCTGAAGCACCCCATTGTTTAGGTCTGTAGGAGCCTTGGGGCTGAGATCTGCCTCTTGGGCGTCTGTATCTGCCTCTTTGTGGCCTGTCTGACACTGGAAAGGACCAATTTTTTGAAGGCCAGTTTCTGTTAAATCTAGGTGGTTGAACCTGTAAGAAATCTTTCACTGTCTGCATTGACTTTGCCTTAACACCAAACAAAGTATCATGCTGTAATGGAGCATCCAATAATTTTACTTTAACATGGTCAGGTAAACTTTGTTCTTTCAACCAAGCATGCCTTCGAATAACAGAGCCTGTAACTGCGGCTCTACAAGAAGCCTCTAATGAATCAAAACCACATTGCAGAGTATGCTTTCCCACTTGTTCAACTGCATGCAATAAATCCTGCATTTCCTCACTGTCAGGACCTTCTGTATTTGAGACCATTTTCTGTTTTAACAATGACATGAGGTACTGCTGGTATTTAAGCATGTGAAACTGACAGTTTATAGCTCTTACATCTAAAGTAGCAGAAGTGTAAACTTTTTCCCCGCATCTGTCCAGAGCTCTGGAATCCCTATCAGAGGGGAAAGGATTTTTAGCAGTGGGAGCCTTAACCCCTACAGGACCCTGAGAAATTGTTTCTGGGTCTGCAGTGGGGTTTTTGTAAAGAAATGTATGAGAGTCAGGGACTCTAATACCTGTCTGGCTTGACAGGTGCAGGGAGTAAAGAATTAGGAGACAGACTGGATTAAGAAAAAACATCATCAACAATATCAAGCACAGGGGGAATAGCCAGGGGCCTGTGCTGAGGCAATAAAAGGAAGTCTCTGAGCCTTTTCTTGGATTCTGAATAATCCTGGCTCTGCCAGTGAAAATGCTCCCTCATGGTGTGCAGGGTTTCCCAAAAAGAATAATCCTCAGGCGGAGAGGCTGAAAGTATGGACTCTTCTGCATCAGAGTCCTCATAGGGAGGGAGAGAATATCCCTGATCAGAAGAGGAATCAGAGGAAATGGAAACCTGGTCAGAGGAATCATAATCAGTGTCTTGCCCAGGCCTTTTGTCAGGAGGGGGATGGGAACCCCTGATTAAAGTAATTAGGTCTTCGGCCATTTTAAGCATCTGTTTCTTTGGCATGGATGACTGTTCTGGAGAATGCTGTACTTGTTTCCTTGTCTTTAATGGTGTTTTTGACTTTGCGTTTGCTGCTGTAGTGGGCTTAATTGTAAGCTGTGAAGGTCTGAAAACACCCTCAGAAGCCGATTCCTGCTCAGCGGCTTCGGACCCATCTGAGGGTATAGTTTCCGTAGGCCCAATACCTTGAGTTTCCACAGGCCTCGGTGTCTCCACGTGGCTGTCGGTTACGGCCTGTGGCTCTGAGGTAGCGGGTGTCAGCAGCTGCGAAAGTGCCTCACTGAGAACCGGCGAACCAGCGACTGGCCTAGAAGAGGCTTTGTCGTCGTTTTTGGACCTCGAATGCCTATCCTTTTCTTTGTCTTTGCGTTTTTTGTAGATTCCGGTCGTCGGTTGTTCCAACGGCATTATGTAATTAAACCTTCGGCCAAAATAATGTAAAGCAAAATCAAACCAACGTTTAATAGTGCGTTTATTGAATCTAGCACAAAACAGACAACTAGTAACGTTGTGGTCAGGGCCTAGGCAAGGAATACAGTAAGAGTGAAAGTCCTTATGAGGTATTTGCTTCCCACAAGAAATACAATTATTAACTTTTACTGACATCGGTCTGGAGCAAGAAAAAGTTTCCCCAACGGGGTACTTAGCTTTATTGAAGACTTCGGTTCTGAAACTCAATTTTGAAAATCTCAGGAGTTGGCCGACCGGCACTTGCGAACTGCTTTTGCTTCGGGCACCGCGCGGCAAGAAAGGCAGAAGAAAATGGTGTCGGTTGCAACTTTTATACCCCTGGCGCACTGACATCAGGGAAGAGGAGACACAACCGACGCCGGACCAAGACTTTGGAACTCGGGCCGACTGCGGGTCGCCTGCCAGCAGGATAACCCAAGTGTAATGACTGCAACAGTGAAACATGATGAACATCTCTCTACTGTCTACAGACTAAACTGCTCTCTAACTCAAACGAGCTATTTAGATAGGAACAGAAAACAACAAATAACTTTTTTTTTTTTTTAAGCAGGACAAAATGGGACACCACACAGGAAAAAAGCTCTCTAACTTAAACAGGGTGGGCTGCTCTCTAACTTAAACGAGCTGACTCGGGGAAAAAGGGTTCAAAAACTATTTAACTGAACAGTAAATCAAACACACACAAAAAGATATTTTGAATAGAAAGTTTAGTAAAAGAAACCTTAAAAGCTAAAAGTACCTGAAAAACTAAACACACACCAAACTTGATAGCTCAAGTAACACAAGGCTAAATAACTGTATTTAAAGTGCGCACACACACACACACACACACACACACACACACACACACACACACACACACACACACAGAAGCCGGGATAGGGATGAAACTTTAGGCCTTGAGATAAACGAGGAACACACACAGTCTTAATACTGTGACTAACAAAGTCAAGGAACTAACTAAGAAAACTAGCAATAATTCAAAGGCAAACTTAGCCAGAGCCAGTTGTAAAACCCCCAATCTGTTTAGCGGCAAATGAGATCTGGGGATTTACCTAGAGCATCATGGGATAGGAAGTGAGCCATGAGCTAGATTGAGACCTCGAGCTTTTTTAAAATGGCTGAGTCGGAACCGAGGATCGGTTCTGAACCCACCAGTACAGACTGAAGGTGAGACAAGACAACATCACATTCTTTTTTCTCAGGCTGGTGGCAAGAAAGTTCTAAGGAACTTCATGATCATATGCCCTATATGTACCAGCACACTTCCTTATGCCTAGGTCATGAGGAAGATGTGCGACATGACAGGCGGGTGCCCAAGCTTTGGTTTACTGGCCAGATATATGGTATCCTTGGCAGGATACTTTCCATGTGTGAGCAAAATTACAACAGTGATCAAATGAAGGACATCTATATCTCCAAATGAAGCTCTGGGTTTAGAAATTATATTCAAATTGTGGTGCTTATCAGAGGAGTGCAACATAGAACATTTCACTGAAGCACAAACTTTATCTAAAGAAAAAAAAATCCTAAAAAAGTCTGTAGAAATTGAGACAGATCTTGTGGAATGAGCTCTTAGTTTAGTTGGCAACGATCAGTTTATAAAAGAGTATGCATCAGAAATGCAATCTGAAAGTCATCAGGACAGCAATATTTTGGAATCATTCCGACCCAGCTTGTGAGGGGCGACAAAGTACAGTTTTGTACCTACCATAAATGTAGATGTCCGATAGGTATGCATCTGCAGTCCTTACATATGGGTTGTCCTGCCTCAGGCAGCCCTTTGGTCCGGCTGATGTCGCCTCTTTTCCCCGCCGCCACAGCGCACGTATAAAACGCCATGTTCCTCAGTTTTTCTTGCCCCAGATGCCAGGTGCCCTCTAAAGAAGGCTAAATTTTGGAGAAATGAATAAATTCCAATCATGCAAACCAATAAATAGCAAATACACCATAAAAGATAACCCCAGCTAGCTAAAAGGAGGGGTAGGTACCCAAAGAATACCACAGAGGGGTAGGAGACTACAGATGCATACCTATCGGACATCTACATTTATGGTAGGTACAAAACTGTACTATGTCCTTCAAGGATGCATCTGCAGTCCTTACATATGGGTAGAATACCATAGCCAAGCTGGGGGTGGTAGGACCTAAGAAAAGGATGGTGTAGCGAACATGCCCTGCAGGACTGCAGTAGCAAAGCCTGCTCTGGATTTGGAATATAAAGGCAGGTTGTAATGCTTGGAAAATGTATGCACAGAGCCCCATGTAGCAGCTTCTAAAATGTCCTTTGTAGCCACCCCTCTTAAGAAGGCTGTGGAGGTGGCTGTTGCTCTGGTGGAATGAGGTCTGATGGCAGTTGGCACAGCTTTTCCATGAAAAGAGTAACAGAATCGAATGCAATTTCCTATCCATTTTGAAACTGTTTGTTTGGAAATTGCTCTTCCTTGTACACCAGCAGCGTATGCTACAAACAGTTGGTCAGTTTTTCTGTAAGCCTTAGTTCTGTCCAAGTAGTAGAGAAACTGTCTGTGAATGTCCAAGGTATGCAGAAGTTTCTCTCCTTTATTTTGTGGATTTGGAAAGAAAGTAGGCAGGTGGATAGCTTGGTTCAGTGAGACCCTGGATACCACCTTTGGCATGAATGAGGGATTGGTTCTCAAAGAGACTCTGTCCTTATGGAAAATGAGAAATGGTTGTACTGCCATAAGGGCCTGCAACTCAGATACTCTTCTTGCTGAGGTTATGGCCATAAGGAAGGCAGTCTTCCAAGACAGGAATTTTAGTTCTGCAGATGCTGCTGGTTCAAATGGGGGTAGCGTTAATTTTTCCAACATGAAGTTAAGGTCCCATGTAGGCACTGGTGGTGTCCTTGGAGGGTTGATGTTTTTTATCCCTCTTAGAAACTGCCTTAGCAGAGGATGAGAAAATACAGGTGGATCAGTGTTGTACTCTGCTGAAATAGCTGAAGCATGGATTTTTATGGATGAGTAAGAAAGGCCATTATGGAGCATTTCAGCCAAGTATTCAAGGATATGTGGGATGCTCATCACTGTCGGATCCTGATCCTGAGCGGTGCTCCAGGTTCGAAATCTTTTCTATTTTGCTGAATATGACTTTCTTGTGGAAGGCTGCCGAGCTTCCATGATGATATCCTTTACCCTCTTGGATAGTTTATCCTGGGGAGGAGTCAAGGTATTTTCCAGGCTGTCAGTTGCAAGGTTTTCAGGCTGGAGTGCAGAGTTTTGTAGTTGTGCTGTGTCAGAAGAAGTGGCCATTGTGGTAGGGGCCACGGGTTCGTGCGCCATGCTTTTAACAGTGGGTACCAGTGTTGTCTTGGCCAGTCCGGAGCTATCAGAATCACTTTTGGTTGTTCTGTCCTGATCTTCAGTAAGACCTTGTTCATTAACGGAAGAGGTGGGAATGCATATACTGTTAGAGCATTCCAGCTGAAGGATAGGGCGTCCACCTTCCATGCTTGGGGATGGTATGTCCTTATGCAGAATTTCTTCAGGTGATGGTTGTGGGGGGAGGCAAAAAGATCCATGTCCGGCCTTCCCCAAGATTGTGTTATCTGAAGAAAAATGTCTGGATGCAACATCCATTCATGTGGATCCATGGTGTTTCTGCTTAGGCTGTCCGCCAGTACATTTTCCTTTCCTGGTACGAACTGGGAATGCAGTTGTATATTGCGTTTTAGGGAAAGTTCCCAAAGATTCATTGCCAGCCTGCAAAGAGGGTAGGAATGGGTACCTCCTTGCTTGTTTATGTACCACATAACTGCGGTATTGTCTGTCTTTATTAGCAGGTGACCTTGATGCAGGAAATGTTTGAAGGCCTCGATTGAATGCATCACTGCCAGCATTTCCTTTTGGTTGACGTGCAGGCACAATTCCTTTTGAGTCCACTGCCCCTGAACACATTTGCCCTTCATGTGCGCTCCCCATCCATGGTCTGAGGCGTCCGTTGTGATGGTTTGGCTGATATGAGGCTTGCTGAAAGGTAGGCCCATGTTTGACTGACTTGCTTGTGCCCACCACAGAAATTCCTTTTGAAGGCATGGAATCAGGGGGATCAAAAGCTTCTAGGCTGTGACTGTGTTGAGACCATAGACTCCTTAGGTACCATTGCAGTTTCCTCATATGCAGCCTTGCTTGTGGAATCAGCAGAATGCAAGATGCCATGAAACCCAGGGCCTGCAGGATTTTCCTTGCAGTCAGCTGGGTTTGTGTTGTCAGATTTTTGAAATAATCCGGTAGTTGTTCTTGTTTTTCTTCTGTGAGAAAAGCCATTTGGGTGTTTGTATCCAGCTTTGCACCCAGAAAAATTATTCTTTGGGATGGAACAAGTCTTGATTTCTGATAGTTGACTGTGTATCCCAAGGCCTGTAGTAGGCGGATGGCATAGCTCAAGTGTTTTAACAATGTTTGTTGGCTGTCCGCTTGTATAAGGCAGTCATCCAGGTATGGGTATATTTGAATCCCCTGAAGTCTGCAATGTGCAATTACTGATGCCAGGCATTTCGTGAATACTCTGGGTGCAGTAGATAAGCCAAAGGGCAATGCTGAGAATTGATAATGCTCTGAACCTGCAAGAAATCTGAGGTGTCTTCTGCAACTTTGTCTGATAGGGACATGCAGGTATGCCTCCTTGAGGTCTAGAGTTACCAGCCAGGACCCCTTGCCCAGCATGGGAAGGAGCTGCTGTAAGGTCAGCATTTTGAATTTTGGCACAATGAGATAAGTGTTCAGTGCGGACAAGTCTAGAATAGGCCTCCATTGTTTTTCTTTTCTTGGAACAAGGAATAGTCTGGAATAAAATCCTTGGCCTTGCTCTGTGAAAGGAACCTTTTCTATTGCCTTCATTTGTAGTAGTTTGGAAATCTGCTTGAAAGCCTCTGCCCTTTGATTTGGTGGCAGGTTTGGCATGCCTTGTCTTTTTGGTAATGTATGAAAATGGAATCTGTATCCTTTGTCTATTATTTGCAGTATCCATTTGTCCTTTGTAATACTGTGCCAATTTACTGAGAATAAAGATAGCTGTGCTTCCAATTGAGGCCTGGTTGGCGGAGTCAAAGTCAAGTCATTGAGTTTGTCCTTGTGCTGTAGATGTAGGTCCTGCAGTACCTCTCTGGGTAGGAGGCTGCCGTTGACGTCCTCTGTAGGAGCCTCAAGCTTGCCCTCTACCTCTGCCACGTCTGTTTTTCCCTCTTTGAAATCTGTCTGTGTCCGGAAAAGACCAATTCTTAGAAGGCCAATTTCTGCTGAATCTAGGTGGTTGGACCTGGAGAAAATCTTTGACTGTTTGAACTGATTTAGCCTTTTCTTCAAATTTCTTTAAGACCTCTTGAGCCGTGGAGCCAAATAACTTTTGTTTTTCCAGTGGTGCATCCAAAAGCTTTGCTTTAACATGATCTGGCAGTGTTTGTTTCTTCAGCCAAGCATGTCTACGTATAACTGCACCTGTCATTGCTGACCTACATGAAGCTTCCAATGCATCATAACCACACTGTAAGAAATGGTTGCTAACCTGTTGAGAGTTATGCACCAGATCCTGAAGGGATTTGCGGTCAAGGGGTTCAGGAGAGGATAGTTTTTTATGCAATTCATCTAACAGGTACTCTTGATACTGTATCATATGGAATTGACAATTTAATGCTCTCATAGAAAGAGTGGAAGAAGTATACACTTTTTTATCCCATCTCTCTAAAGCCCTGGATTCCCTTTCAGAAGGAAGTGGGTTCTTGGCAGTGGTAGCTGTAACCCCTTTAGGGCCCTGGGAAATGGTTTCTGGGTCAGCAGAGTGGCCCTTGTAAAGGTATAGATGTGCGTCCGTACCTGTCAGGTTTGACAGGGCCGGAGGAAGGAGTCAGGGGAAGTACTAGACTCAGAGTACACATCTTCTATAACATTCAAAACAGGAGGAATAGCCAAAGGTCTATGCTGAGGTAAATGTAAAAAGGTCCTTAACCTCTTTCTGGAGTGAGAGAATTCCTGGCCTTGCCATTTGAAATGCTCTCTCATGGTGTGAAGGGTCTCCCAAAGCAAAAATTCCTCTGCATCAGAATCCTCGTAGGCCGGAAGGGCCTACTCCTGGTAGTCTGAAAGGACGGAGTCATCTGAGGCCTCATCAGAAGACTTGGGATTTGTCTGCTCAACCCTGGGCCTTTTGCCTGGAGGAGGCTGAGAGGCCCTGTCTGGATGTGGCTGAGAGCCCCTGATTGTCCTCAGCCAAGGTTAAGATTTGTGAACTGGTAGTGGATCCCTGAGGAATAGCCTTGGCAGGGAGAGATTTTAGCTGTTTAGCAGCTTTAGCCCGTGTAAAGGTCTTAATGGACATGGATACAGGAGGCCTGGCTGCCCCACGTGCTGGGGTAGATTTATCCACAGAAATGGTGTTGGATATTTCCTGAGCACGGTTTCAGCGGAAATTCTATGACCGACCCAGGGGTGGCCTCCGCACCCGTTATTGGTTGTGCGTGTCTCGCCGTCGGTAAGCGAGAGAGATGAAGAGAAAGAGACGACAGACACTTGCAGCCTTAGGTGAGACCTAGCCGAACCGGGACCGGCGTGTGCGTCCTTATCCTTCGTTTTTTGGGTAAACGTGTGGTGAGAAGCTCACGGCATGATATAACAAAAATTGTCCCCAAAAATTCCTCTGCAAACTCTGCCCGGCCTAAGAGTGCTTATTGAATTGGAAGCACAGGCTGAACAGGCCGAGACATCGTGGTCCAAGATAAACAATTATTAACTAGAAAGAGTCCCCAACGGGTTAGCTTTTGAAGTCTTGCTGAAATCACAGGCATCAGCTGACGCCGGACCCAGACTTTGGAATCCGGCCGACCGAAGGGCTGCCTGAGGCAGGACATCCCATATGTAAGGACTGCAGATGCATCCTTGAAGGACATCAATGAACAACTGAGCATCTTTCCTTACTGTTTTAGTTCTGTGGAGGTAAACTATGTGTTTTTTTATGCGCATCCAGCATACTCAGAAAATACTCTACCTCTACTGCAGTGATTAGGGAAGAGGGCAGGTAAATTGATGGGCTAAGTTTACCTTCATCTCCAAAGCAAATCTGGGAATAAAAGGCAAGTTTGCTCTTAGACACACTCTGTACTTTTGGAAAAAAAAAAACAGGAAGGGTGGGTAATTCTGAAATTCTTCAAGCATAAATTTAAGAATTTTAGGTTTGCTGAAGTGGCTGGCTCAAAAGGAGCTCAAGTTACAGATTCCAGAACAAAGCTGAGGTCCCAGGGGGAGTAGGGTCATACAGTGAAGGATGAAGGAGGAAGGTTCCTTTCAAGAATGCTTTGAAAAGCTTGTCTGCTGCAAGAGAACACTTGAGAGAACCATTGTGAAAATTGGAAAAGATGTCAATTATACCTAAAAAATAGAGTAATGAACCAGCCTCAAATATATTCAACAGAAACTATAAAACAACTGGAATAGAGGCAAAAAAGGGACCTATACATTTGTTCATTAGCCCATAAGGAGAAAGTATCGACTTATTTTTGTAAACCTTGCAACTCAATTATTTCTGTGCAACTGACAAAATGTGAACAACACTCTGGGATAACGAGGGGTCTTTGGCCATCAATGGATCTAGAGAAACCATGGAGTCAAACTAAATGTTCGGGAAATCCAGGTGTGGTTGTTCAAACAGGTGAAGATTAGAGTAGGGATCTAGATGCCACGGACACTTCATTAAGTGAAGCATGAGCAATGGAAACCAGATTTGTCTGGGCAAGAATGGGGCAATGAAGATCACTGTGGCTTTGCATGCCACTGCTTGCTGTAAGAATCTGGTGCTAAAGGGAAAGTACAGTTTTGTACCTACCATAAATGTAGATGTTTGAGTGTTCACACTGCTGCAGTCATCACACTTGGGTTATCATGCCGTCAGGTGGTCCCGCAGTCAGCCAGAGTTCCAAAGTCTTGGTCCAGCGTTGGTTGCTGTCGCTTCTTCCCTGACGTCAGTGCGCCAGGGGTATATAAGATGCATCTGATGCCATGTTCTTCAGTTTTTCTTGCCCCAGATGTCAGGTGCCCCCAAGAAGGTAAGCAATACATATTGCTAATAAAACATATATAAAAAATAAAAACAATACCTACAGTTACAAGCAAATACACCACAAAGGTTGTATAGGACAGAAAGGTATAGATAAGTCCAGGTAGGACAGAGGGGATGGTGAGAGGGTAACCTGGACTGCAGCAGTGTGAACACTCGAACATCTACATTTATGGTAGGTACAAAACTGTACTATGTTCATCATGTTACACTGCTGCAGTCATCACACTTGGGTAGAATCCCAAAGCTAAAGTTGGGTGGCTGGTCTATAATGAGTTAGGATTGACTATGAGGCCCTGCAGAACTGCAGTGGCAAATCCTGCTCTGGATTTAGAGTAAAGAGGCAGGTGGTAATGCTTGGTAAAGGTGTGCACTGAACTCCAAGTAGCAGCCTCCAAAATTTGCTTGGTTAGTACTCCTCTGAGAAAGGCTGCTGAAGTGGCTGTTGCTCTGGTAAAATGTGGCCTAATGTTATTAGGGACTGATTTTCCATGCTGTGTGTAGCAGTAACGAATACAGTGTCCTATCCATTTGGAAATAGTTTGCTTTGAGATAGCCTTGTCCTGTGATCCTGCAGCATATGCTACAAACAGTTGCTCAGTTTTCCTGAAAGCTTTTGTTTTGTCCAAGTAGAAGCGTAGCTGCCTGTGTATGTCCAAAGAGTGCAGATGTTTCTCCCCTTTATTCTGGGGGTTTGGATAAAAAGTTGGCAAATGGATGGTTTGGTTAAGAGCCACACTAGATACCACCTTTGGCATAAAGGTAGGATTTGTCCTTAAAGAAACCCTGTCCTGATGAAATATTATAAAAGGTTCCACTGCCATTAATGCCTGTAGCTCTGAGACTCTTCGTGCTGAAGTTACTGCCAGGAGCAGAGCTGTTTTTCATGATAAAAATTTTAGATCGGCTGTATTGGCTGGCTCAATAGGTGGCAAGGTCAGTTTTTCCAAAACAAAATTGAGGTCCCAAGTTGGTGTTGGTGCTTTCCGGTGCAGTCTTATGTTTTTAGCCCCTCTGAGGTACTGCTTTAGCAAGGGATGAGAAAATAATGGAGGATCCGTGTTGTAATAAGCTGAAATGGCAGAGGCGTGGATCTTGATTGATGAGAAGGATAGGCCTTTGTCCAGCATTTCAGTTAAGTATTGTAAAATCTGAGGAATGTTTGGGACAAGAGGGTCAAGGCTTTGAGCCTGGTTCTAGGCACAGAATCTCTTCCATTTTTCTGAGTAAGATTTCCTGGTGGTAGGTCTCCTGGCCTCCAAAATGACATCCATAACCACTTTAGAGAGAGGTTTTGCCTGTTTGACTAATGAATCTGCCATGCAGCCAGGTTTAGGGTTTTGAGCTGACCGTGCAGGATCTGATTGTTTTGTTGAGTCGGAAGGTGTGAAATTTGAGGCAAAATCCATGGTGGACCTTGAGCTAAGTTCTTTAAGATTGGGCACCAGTGCTGGCGTGGCCAGTCTGGAGCAATCAGGATCATCTGTGGGTTTTCTTGTCTGGCTTTTAGGAGTACCTTTGAAAGGAGAGGCAGTGGTGGGAAGGCATAAACTTTTAGTCTTTTCCAGCTGAATGAAAGAGCATCCACTTTCCATGCTTGTGAGTGGTAAGTCCTTGTGCAGAATTTTTGTAATTGGCAATACAGTGGGGAGGCAAAAAGATCTATGTCTGGGCACCCCCATTCTTGTGTTAACATGCTGATAATTTGTGGATTCAATTTCCATTCGTGAGGGTCCATGATATTTCTGCTTAGGTCGTCTGCCAGAGTATTTTTCTTTCCTGGCAGGAATTGTGCTTGCAGATGAACTTGATAAGTTAGAGCTGTGTTCCACGAGGTCATGGCTTGCCTGCATAGGGGGTAAGAATGAGTGCCCCCTTGCTTGTTTATGTACCACATTACTGTGGTGTTGTCTGTGTTTAATAATAATTGTCCTGGATGCAGAAGGTCCTTGAAAGTTGTTACGGCATTTTGAACAGCCAACATCTCTTTTTGATTGATGTGAAGATGTATTTGGTCTGTGGGCCACCTGCCCTAAATACATTTTCCTGCCATGTATGCTCCCCAGGCGTAATCCGAAGCATCTGTTGCTAGAGTCTGCCTGGCTGTGGGTACAGTGAAAGGCTGACCCTTGTTGAGGTGACATGCCTGTGCCCACCATCGAAACTCCTGTTGTAGGCAGGGAATTATTGGTATTACTGTTTCTAAACAGTGAGAGTGTTGAGTCCAAACACTTTTGAGGTACCATTGTAATTTCCTCATATGCAGTCTGGCATATGGAATTAGTAGTATGCAGGATGCCATGAATCCCAGGGCCTGCAGAATTTTTCTTGCAGGGAGATGGGACCTTTTTGCCAGTAGTTGAAAATATTGAGTCAGTTGTCCTTGTTTGTCTGGCGTGAGATAAGCCATCTGGGGCGTTGTATTTAAGCTGGCACCCAGGAATATTATCTGTTGTGAGGGCACTAGTTTTGACTTCTTTTCATTTACTGTGTACCCTAGAGAAATTAGCAACCTTTTTACAAACGCCAGATGCTTTAGAAGAATGTCCTTTCTCTCTGCTTGAATGAGACAGTCATCCAGGTATGGATATATTTGAATTCCTTTTGTCTGCAAAATGCAATTACTGGTGCCAGGCACTTTGTAAAGACCCTGGGCGCAGTAGATAAGCCAAAGGGCAGTGCAGAGAATTGGTAGTGCATTGTACCAGCTTTGAATCTGAGGTATCTTGTCTGATAGGGACATGCAGGTATGCCTCTTTGAGGTCCAAAGTAACAAGCCAAGCCTTCTTGCCCAGCATGGGAAGAAGTTGCTGTAGTGTCAACATTTTGAATTTCGGAACATCCAGGTAAGTATTTAGAGTTGAGAGGTCTAGTATGGGTCTCCAGGCTTTGTCCTTTCTGGGGACCAGGAAGAGTCTTGGGTAAAATCCTTGTCCTTGTTCCTGCTGTGGTACATTTTGAATAGCTCTCATGTCCATGAGGGCTGAAATTTGTTTTTGAGCCTCTGCCCATTGATTTTGTGGCAGGTTTGGCATTCTTTTTAGCCTTGGTAAAGTGTGAAAGTGGAACCTGTAACCTTGACACACAATATTCAGAAACCATTTGTCTTGGGTGATTGTTTGCCAATTTTGAGAAAAAACTGCAAGTTTCCCCCCCTAAGGGGGCTGCCAAAAGGGAAGTGCTTGGCATACGAAGGGGGAAGTCATTGGGACTGTTTCCTGTAAGGTTGAGACTTGTCCTCACCTGCTTTTGGGGTTGAGGTACCCCACTGTCGTTCTCTGTAAGAGCCTTGGGGTTGGGATCTGCCTCTTGGGCATCTGTATCTACCTCTCTGTGGCCTGTCAGACACTGGAAAGGACCAATTCTTTGTAGGCCAATTTCTGCTAAATCGAGGTGGCTGTACCTGTAAGAAATCTTTGACTGTTTGCATAGATTTAGCTTTATCCTCCATTTTCTTTAACACCTCTTCTGCCTTAACACCAAACAAGGTATCATGCTGTAAAGGAGCATCCAATAATTTTGCCTTAACATGGTCAGGTAAGCTCTGTTCTTTTAACCAAGCATGTCTGCGAATCACAGAACCTGTAACTGCAGCTCTACAAGAGGCCTCCAAAGAATCAAAAAGTACAGTTTTGTACCTACCATAAATGTAGATGTTCGAGTGCTTATACAGCTGCAGTCATAACAGATGGGTTCTCCTGCCGTCAGGCGGGTCCTCGGTCGGCCGAATTCCAAAGTCTAGGTCCGGCGTTGGTTGTCGTCACTTCTTCCCTGACGTCAGTGCGACAGGGGTATAAAAGAACCAGCCGACGCCATTTTCTTCAGTTTTTCTTGCCCCAGATGTCAGGTGCCCCCAGAAGGAAGGCAATACATAAATTTGTGTAATAAAGCAATGCCATATAATCAAAATACAATAGTGCAAGCAAATACATCAAGAATGAATACCCCAATCAGGTTGCATGAGGAGGTGTTAGCCAATAGGCCTGTCCCAAGAGGGGAAGGAGGGAGGGAAACCTGGACTGCAGCTGTATAAGCACTCGAACATCTACATTTATGGTAGGTACAAAACTGTACTATGTTCATCATGCATACAGCTGCAGTCATAACAGATGGGTAGAATCCCAAAGCTAAGAAAGGGGTGGTAGGCACTAGGTGGAACTAGGAGGAGCCAGAATGCCCTGCAAGACTGCAGTGGCAAAGCCCGCTCTAGATTTGGAGTATAATGGAAGGTGGTAGTGCTTGGAGAAGGTATGCACAGAACTCCAAGTGGCTGCTTCCAAAATATCTTTGGTGGGAACTCCTCTGAGAAAAGCTGCAGAGGTAGCCGTGGCCCTTGTGGAGTGAGATCTGATGCCTGTAGGTACAGTTTTGCCATGAAAAGAATAGCAAAAGCGTATGCAGTGGGCTATCCATTTTGAGATTGTCTGTCTGGAAATTGGCTTTCCTTGAGCTCCTATAGCATAGGACACAAAGAGCTGTTCTGATTTTCTGAAAGGCTTTGTTCTGTCCAAATAATAACGCAGTTGTCTATGGATGTCCAAGGAATGTAGTAATTTCTCCCCTTTGTTTTGAGGATTAGGATAAAAGGTAGGTAAGTGTATAGCCTGATTCAAAGCTACCCTGGATACCACTTTTGGCATAAAGGACGGGTTGGTTCATAAGGAAACTCTGTCCTGATGGAAGATGATAAAAGGCTGCACAGCCATGAGAGCTTGTAGTTCCGATACCCTATGAGCTGAGGTAATAGCCAGAAGGAAAGCTGTTTTTCAGGACAAATATTGCAAATCTGATGACTCAGCTGGCTCAAAAGGAGGCAAGGTCAGCTTTTCTAGAATGAAATTGAGATCCCAAGCAGGTATTGGTTGTTTCCTTGGGGGTTTTAGATTCTTAGCCCCTCTGAGGAACTGTCTTAAGAGGGGGTGAGAGAATAAGGGTGGATCAGTGTTGTATTCTGCAGAAATGGCTGAGGCATGGATTTTGATGGAGGAGAATGAAAGTCCACTGCTTAGCAGCTCAGCTAGATACTGTAATATTTGAGGTAAATTCAGTTTTCCAGGATCCTGGCCCTTTTTCTAATTCCAGACACAAAACCGTTTCCATTTTGCGGAGTAAGCTTTTCTAGTAGACGTCCTTCTGGCCTCCAAAATGACATCCTGCACCTCCTTGGAGAGTAGGGTCTGTTGTGATGCTAAGGAATCTTCCATGCGGCTAGACTGAGTGTTTTTAGCTGACTGTGAAGAGTTTTGAAGCTGTGCTGAGTCAGAAGAAGAGGCATTAGAGGCAGGGTCCATGGGGAATGCGTCAGGCTCCTCAGGAGTGGGTACCAGTGTTGTCTTGGCCAGTCTGGAGCAATGAGAATCATCTTTGGTCTGTCTGCTCTGGTTTTTAATAGAACTTTGGGCAGCAGAGGAAGAGGTGGGAAGGCATAAACTGTCATTGATGTCCAACTGAAAGAGAGAGCGTCCACTCTCCAGGCCTTTGGATGAAAAATCCTTGAGCAGAATTTTGTCAATTGGTGATTTTTGTGGGAGGCAAAGAGATCTATGTCTGGCCTTCCCCATGCTTGAATTATCTCTGTAAAAACTTGAGGATACAACTTCCATTCGTGTGGATCTGTCATATTTCTGCTTAGGTTGTCTGCCAGCGTGTTTTCCTTGCCTGGCAAGTACTGTGCTTGAAGTTCAATTTGTAAGTCCAGGGTCATGTTCCAAAGTGACATGGCCAGCCTGCATAGGGGGTATGAATGGGTTCCTCCCGGTTTGTTTATGTACCACATTACTGTGGTGTTGTCCATCCTTATCAGTAGTTGACCTGGTTGCAGAAGGTCTTTGAAAGCTATAATAGCATTTATTACTGCTAGCATTTCCTTTTGATTGATGTGAAGGTGCTTTTCTTTTTGGGACCATTTGCCCTGAATGCACCGATCTGTCATGTGCGCCCCCCAGGCGTAGTCTGAGGCGTCTGTTGTGATGACTTGATTTGCTTGAGGCTTGCTGAATGGGAGACCTGTGTTTGTTTGGCATGCTTGAGCCCACCACAGAAATTCCTTTTGAAGACATGGAATGAGTGGTATTATTGTTTCCAAACTGTTGCTGTGTTGAGACCATAGGTTTTTCAGGTACCATTGAAGTTTCCTCATATGCAGCTTTGCACATGGGATTAGTAAGATGCAAGATGCTATGAATCCCAGAGCCTGCAGGATTTTCCTTGCAGTCAGCCTGGTGCAATTTGCTAGTGTTCTGAAGTATTGAGTTAGTTGCCCCTGCTTCTCTGGCGTGAGGTAGGCCATCTGGGTGTTTGTGTCCAAGTTGGCACCCAGGAAAATTATTTTCCGAGAGTATTAGCCTTGATTTCTTTTTGTTGACTGTGTATCCCAGAGAATTCAACAACATTATTACATAAGCCAGATGTTTCAGAAGTATGTGCTTGCTGTCCGCTTGGATCAGGGAGTCGTCCAAATAGGGGTATATTTGTATCCCTTGAAGTCTGCAGTAGGCAATTACTGATGCCAGGCATTTCGTGAATACTCTGGGCAGTAGATAAGCCAAAGGGCAATGCAGAGAATTGATAATGGATTGAACCTGCAAGAAATCTGAGGTATCTTCTGCAATTTTGTCTGATTGGGACATGCAGGTATGCCTCCTTGAGGTCCAATGTTACCAGCCAAGACTCCTTGCCCAGCATGGGAAGAAGCTGCTGTAGAGTGAGCATCTTGAATTTTGGTACGAGTAGAAATGTGTTTAGGATGGATAGGTCCAAAATAGTTCTCCAATCTTTTCCCTTCCTTGGTACCAGGAATAGTCTGGAATAAAAACCTTGACCTTGTTAGGTGAGTAGGTACCTCTTGAATAGCTTTCATGTCTATGAGATCTGAAATTTGTCTTTGTGCCTCTGCCCTTTGATTGTGTGGCAGGTTTGGCATGCCTCTCATTTTTGGAAGGGTGTGAAAATGGAATCTGTAGCCTCTGTTTATAATGTCCAGGATCCATTTGTCTTTTGTGACAATATGCCAATTTTTTGAGAATAATGCCAATTTTCCGCCTAAGGGTGCTGCCATTTGAGCCTTGCTTGGCATGCAAAGGGGAAAGTCATTGGGCTTGCTTTCTGAATGGCTGCGAGTTATCCTCACCACCTCTTTGTGTAGGAGGTTGCCATTGTCTTCCTCTAAACGATCCTTGGGAATGCCCTCTGCCCCTCGGGCACCTGTATCTACCTCTATGAGGTCTGTCCGTGGCTGGAAAGGACCAATTTTTGGAAGGCCAATTTCTACTGAAATGTGGGGGCTGTACCTGTAGAAAATATTTCACTGTTTGCATTGATTTAGCCTTTTCCTCCATTTTCCTTAATACCTCCTCAGCATTAGCACCAAATAATACATAATTTTGTAGAGGACCATCTAGTAATTTAGCTTTGACATGATCTGGTTTGTTCCTTGAGCCAGGCATGTCTACATATGACTGATCCTGTAACAGCAGCTCTACATGAGGCCTCTAGAGCATCAAAACCACATTGTAAGGTATGTTTACCCACTAGTTCTGCACTATGCATCAAATCCTGCAACTCCTTCAAGTCTGGTTGTTCAGGTTGTGACATTTTACTTCTCAATTGTGATAACAGAAACTGTTGGTACTTTTGCATATGGAACTGACAGTTTAATGCCCTCATGGTTAAGGTGGCCGAGGTATATACCTTTTTGCCCCACCTTTCTAAGGATCTGGAATCTCTCTCGGAAGGTAATGGATTTTTAGCAGTGGAGGCCTTAATTCCCTTGGGGCCCTGTAAGATAGTTTCTGGGTCAGCAGCATGGCTTTTGTATAGAAATTGGTGTGAGTCAGGAACCCTGTAGTACCTGTCAGGCTTGACTGGGGCTGGAGGTAGAGAATCTGGGTTAAGGCAGGCCTCAGTACACATCATCTAGTATGTCCAAGACAGGAGGTATAGCCAGAGGCCTGTGCTGAGATAGCAAGAGAAATTCCCTAAGCCTTTTCTTGGAATCTGAATAATCTTGGCCTTCCCAGTGGAAGTGTTCCCTTAAGGTATGCAAAGTTTCCCCAAATGAGTAATCCTCTGGGGGATACAGAGGAATGGACTCCTCTGCATCAGAGTCTTCAAAGGGGAGTAAGAATGTTCCTGTTCATCAGAGTGCTCTGATGTAATGCAGCCCTGATCAGAGGAGGGGGATTCTTCCTCCACTCTGGGCCTTTTGTCCGGGGGGGTTGAGAACCCCTGATAAGAGTAATTAAATCCTCAGCCATTTTAAGCATCTGTTTTTTAGGCATGGGGCCTGGAGATGGGCCCTGTGTAGCTTGTCTCTTAGAATGCATGGCTGCTTTAGACTTAGTGAAAGCCTTGATGGAAAAAGAAGAGGAAGGTCTGAAGACACCTTGAGAGGAGGTAGACCTGTCCACATTTTGAGATTCACCGCCAAGAGTGGCTTCGGTATCTGTAGTCGGAGTGTGGTCCGAGAAGCCTGCGACCTCGGGCACAGGAGACACCGCCAATGAAGTGTCGTCGGTAGTCAGTGGCTGCATAGGCGCCTTGCTGAGAACCGGACCACCTGTAGTCAGCTTTGGCGTGGTGTCGGTAGAGGCCGCGGACCTGGTGAGTCGGTCCTTATCTTTGCGCTTTTTAGACAAAACTGGAGTCGGAGTATCCGACGACATAGTATAGTTAAATGCTTTCCCAAAATAATGCTGGGCGAACTCCGCCCGACGCTTAATAGTGCGTTTGTTGAATGTAGCACAAAAGCGACAGACCGAGACGTCGTGGTCTGGGCCTAAACAAGGAATACAGAGGGAATGGAAATCCTTATGCAGTATTTGCTTCCCACATGAAATACAATTATTAACTTTGTCTGACATCGGTCTGAGGCAAGAAAAGTTTCCCCAACGGGGTACTTAGCTTTCAAGAAGACTTCGGTTGCAAAATTTTCGTAATTTCAGGAGCTGGCCGACCGGCACTTGCGAACTGCTTCTGCTTCGGGCACCGCGAGGCAAGAAAGACTGAAGAAAATGGCGTCGGCTGGTTCTTTTATACCCCTGTCGCACTGACGTCAGGGAAGAAGCGACGACAACCGACGCCGGACCTGGACTTTGGAATTCAGCTGACCGAGGACCCGCCTGATGGCAGGAGAACCCATCTGTTATGACTGCAGCTGTATGCACCATGAACAACCACATTGCAGCGTATGTTTTTCCCACCTGTTCAACTGCATGCAATAAATCCTGCATTTCTTTATAGTCAGGAGCTTCTGAGCTTGAAAGCATTTTCTGTTTTAACTGAGCCATTAAATATTGTTGCTACTTAAGCATGTGAAACTGGCAATTTAAAGCCCTTACTGCTAAAGTTGCAGAAGTGTAAACTTTCCCCCATCTATCCAATGCTCTAGAATCTCTGTCAGAGGGGACTGGGTTTTTTGCAATGGAAGCCTTAACCCCTTTGGGACCCTGGGAAATGGTTTCTGGGTCAGCAGAAGGGTTTTTATAAAGAAACTTGTGAGAGTCAGGGACTCTATAGTACCTATCTGGCTTGGCTGGTGCAGGGGACAAAGAATCAGTAGATAAACTGGATTCAGAGAACACATCAGCCTCAATATCTAACACAGGTGGAATAGCAAGGGGCCTGTGCTGAGGCAATAAAAGGAAGTCACTGAGCCTTTTCTTGGATTCTGAATAATCCTGACTTTCCCAACAGAAATGCTCATTCATGGTATGTAAAGTTTCTCCAAAAGAATAATCCTCAGGAGGAGAGGCTGAAGGGATAGATTCTTCAGCATCAGAGTCCTCATAGGGGGGTAGAGAGTATCCCTGGTCTGAAGAGGAATCAGAGGAAATGGAAACCTGATCAGAGGAATCACAGTCTGTATCCTGCCTAGGCCTTTTCTCAGGAGGGGGATGGGAACCCCTGATTAGAGTAATGAGGTCTTTGGCTATTTTGAGCATCTGTTTCTTAGGCATGGAGGACTGTCCAGGAGAATGCTGTACTTGCTTCTTTGTCTTTAATGGTGTTTTTGTCTTGGCTGTTGCTTTAATGGTAAGTTGTGAAGGTCTGAAAACACCCTCAGAAGCCGATGCCTGCTCAGTGGCTCCGGACCCATCTGAGGGATTAGTTTCCGTAGGCCCAATACCTTGAGTTTCCAGAGGCCTGGTTGTCTCCATGAGGGAGTTGGAGGCGGCCTGTGGCTCTGAGGTAGCAGGTGTCAGGGGCTGCAAAAGCACCTCACTGAGAACCGGCGACTGGCCTAGAAGAGGCTTCATCGTCGGTTTTGGACCTTGGATGCCTGTCTTTATCCTTGTCCTTGCGTTTTTTATGAATTGCGGTCGTCGGTTGTTCCGAGGGCATTGTATAATTGAACCTTCGGCCAAAGTAGTGCAAAGCAAAATCAAAACATCGTTTTATAGTGCGTTAGTTAAATCTGGCACAAAACCGACAACTAGAGACGTCGTGATCAGGGCCTAGGCATGGAATACAGTAAGAGTGGAAGTCCTTAAGAGGTATTTGCTTCCCACAGGAAATACAATTATTAACTTTTTCTGATATTGGTCTGAGGCAAGAAAAAAGTTTCCCCAACGGGGTACTTAGCTTTATTGAAGACTTTGGATCTGAAATTCGACTTCAAAAATCTCAGGAGTCGGCCGACCAGCACTTGCGAACTGCCTTTGCTTCGGGCACCGCGCGGCAAGAAAGACTGAAGAAAATGGCGTCGGATGCATCTTATATACCCCTGGCACACTGACGTCAGGGAAGAAGCAACCGCAACCGACGCCGGACCAAGACTTTGGAACTCTGGCCGACTGCGGGACCGCCTGACGGCAGGATAACCCAAGTGTGATGACTGCAGCAGTGTAACACGATGAACATCAGAAGAATAGGCACACAGAAGGCCTGGGAGGCACCGTCTCTTGGAAGGGATTAGGGCAAAATAGGTGCTGCACTTGGTGTTGGATGGGGACACAAAAAGTTCAGAGCAAGGCTGTCCCCAGTAGCTGTAGATTTGCTGAGCTACGAGAATTACAGATCATTCAAGGGGTACAAGACTAGACATGCTTAACTTGTCTGTTAGACAGCTGTCTTTCAGCAAGGTGTGCATTGTGATCACAATTTGGTGCAAAACAATCACCACTGACAAACCATTATGGCCTCTTCAAAGAGTGAGATTTGCTTCTTCCTTGCTTGTTTGGATGGCACAGTGGTGGAGCAGTTTATATTGTCGCCTCACAGCAAAAGGCTCTCCAGTTAATTTCTCATCTGGGGTGCCTTCTGTGCAGAGTCTGCATGCCCTCCCTGTGTTTGCGTGGGTTTCCACAGGGGGCCTCCAGTTTCCACCCACATTACAAAGACATGCATCTGGAGCATTTCTTCCTGGGCCTCCGCTGAAAATTGGCCGTTCCAAGTGGACTTTCCCTGCAAACGAATGTTAAATAAATAAATCCTGCAAGTAGAGAATGCTGATGTGAAGATTGGCCTGTGTGTGTCCATGCCTCTTAGACCATTCTCCCCTCATAATGCCCCTACCCACACCCCAGAGAGGAGGTGTCTGTGGTGAATGTTGCTTACAATGGCAAAAATAAAAAGGGCCTTTCAAGCATTACTACTGAACAGGTTGTGATAATGTGACTTGTGCCAGCTGTGCCAACAGGAGCAGGGCAGTGTGTGTGTAACATATGCCAGCACAGTTAGCTGGAGTTTTGTAAAGAATTATATGTCATTTGAATATCAAACTAATTTGTACAGATGCTTGTGTTAAAAATGTATCAACAGTGGGTCCTGCTGGACAGAAAAGAAATACACATGTATGTCAGACTGTATTGTAACTGATTAAATGCAGATCTTTAACAGAGGATACTGGAAGGGAAGGAGTTATCCTCAGTCCAGCTAACCTTAAGAAAACAGCCTGAAATTAAATGACTTGGTTTAGGCCATAAAGATTTTATTTCAGAGGTCTGAATGCAGCCACAGAAGCAATGTTTGTGAAAAGCCTTTTTGTAGGAAGGGTGGAAGTGTTGGAATTGTTTTATAGCTTCCAGATGTTGTATTAAGCCTTCACAAAGTTCTATGTGTGCATTTTGACACATGTGGCAAATTCTGTCTCAGTTGCTAGGGAGGGGGTAGTGTGGTAACCAGAGTCAGCTGACCAGATGTGATGCCATTCTGTAGCCAGCACTGACATTTTATTTGAATACTAGTGGGAGATGTGGTAGATGCACTCTGTATTCTGGGACCTGACAAGACACACTCATCCACCTCATCTTGCATTGCTTTAGTAAGTAACTAGGGAACAGTAATTCTTCAGTCAGTTAGAAAATGTAATGAGATTAGCTAAATATTGTTTTTCCGTGTCGGACTCTTTCCATCTATGTTTTTTTAAATTTTCAGTGAATTGAAACTCTGGTGTTTATTGTAAATAGAGATTCAATATTTTCATGCTTTCTATTTTATTATTTATTATTAAATATGTCTATATCTTTCATTGTAGTTGGTATTTTAGAAAATATTTCACCTTTGAAAGGAACTGCATTATTTAGTGGCACTGTGGCTCCACGTTCCTGAAAGTCTTGCTGCTTGGTCAAGCATTACTATGTGTACAAGTATTAATTTTTCTGAGAGTAATTAAGAGCCTTAGAGTAGCTGGCTTTGGGTGTTCTGCTGGCAGTGTATCTACCGTATAGTTTGAGTGGAGGCTATAAAGTGGGTAAGCTGTGCCAGACTTTTTGTGTGTGTGTGTGTGTGTGTGTGTGTGTGTGTGTGTGTGTGTGTGTGTGTGTGTGTGTGTGTGTGTGAAAATCAAATCTCAAATGGAGTGTGTGTGTCAGCTACTTTGAATAGGGACACAGAGTTCTGATTTCACAGGAGGGTGATCGAGGACTTGGCTTGGATCACCCAGCTAAGGACTCAACTCTACAGCTGTGTCAGTGGGGAGTCATATTTGGGGCCTGAAGAGAAAGCCCAAACCCAGGATTGGAGTATGCATTCTCTGTGTGCTCTTAAGTGAAATTGTACTTGGTACAGAGAGCTGCATCTGAAAATACTGTGTCTATTTTTTCTCAGTGAACGTTCCCTAGCGGTGTCACTGGTGAGGATTGAAGCTCCCTGATCAATGGCCCAGAGGAGGGACGTCATACGGGTTAGCTACAATTAAGATATCTGCAGAGTTGGGTTAAGCATGTTGGAGCGGAGAGGCAATCCAAGAGATGGGACCACTGACCAGTAAGCATCCACTGTAATATCCTCATGTAAAAATGTATGAATTACCATCACTATGGTTGAAGCCATTAATCCAAGGACTCTAAGGATCAAAGAAGCCGGTGGAGTTTGTTGACCAAACAGGCAAGAAGTCTCAGTTCTGAGGGACTAAATCCTGCTGGAAGGAAAACAAGACAAGTGTAATCTGATGTGTCCAGATGGCACTACTATTAAGACAATGAAATGAGTCGGTTGAAGTTGTGATTTGTTGCAGGTGGTGAAAATATCTAAGGATAAGATCAGCTGTAATAAGAAATCTCTGGCTGTTAGAGACTCTATGGTTGTAGTCTAAATTAGTCAATCATCTAAGTATGGTAACACCCAGATTCCTCTTAGTTTCAGGTGGCTGTGACGGTCACCTTACCCTTAGTGAACACCTAAGTAGGCTGTGGTGAGACCAAAGGGTAGGGATCTGAACTTGAAATAGTTGTCTACCATCCAGAAGTACAGAAACAACCTGGATACTTTGGCAATTTTGATGTGGCGGTAGAGAATATGGAGGTTTTATCAAGCACATCCAACCATTTGCCTTCACAGAGGGCAAAACTGTTTGCACCATGGCCATTCTAAATGTGGTCTACTTGATTTATAGATTTAGGCTACTAAGATCCAGGACTGGCCCGACGTCCTTAGTTTTCGATGGAACCAAACAAATCATGAATAGATTCCAGACCCCCTCTGGTTTGAAGGAACCTCTTGGATAGCTCTTCTTTGAAAGATTTCTCATTTTGCCACTTTTTGTTGGTGTGGTGGGATATCTGGGAGTGGCTGGTATTAATGGAGAGAGGATGGAAAAAGGATATCACACATCCTCTGGATACTCCATCCCTCTTCCCAGTTGTCATACATGATGGCCATCCATGCAGCTGAATACATCACAGACTACCCTGAATGCCTCCAAATGTGTGCAGTTGGGAAAGCCTTCAGGGATATTTGGACTGCTTGCCCAAAAACTGGCCCTGAAGTCTCTAATTTAGTTGACCTCCTTAACTTCTTGATCAACAGCCAATGAAGGAGTCACATCTGCCATGGCCAAATCTGTTGTTCGTGTGTGTGTGTGTATTATATATACATGTGTACACGCACACACACACACACACACACACACACACACACACACACACACACACACACACACACACACACACACACACACACACACACACCTGCACAAATGCACGCACACACACACACACACACACACACACACACACACACACACACACACACACACACACACACACACACACACACACACACACACACACACACACACACACCAATAAGCATAGATAGATTCTGTGGAATTGCTGCAAAAGGGAAAACAAAGGCAAATTAAACAGCACTTAGCTGCCGAGAAAGAAGACCAGTCAGATCACTAATGGTGACAAATAAGAGCTAAGGGCAAAGACAGCATATTGGAATTATGAGAGCTTTTTCTGAAAGAGCTTGAGGCTAGGATCACTAAAAGAACTCTAAAACAGATCCCACAAGTGGTTAGTATCAAATTAGTTAGATCAGATGGACTAGATGAAAACAGATCAGGCTGTTTCCTAAAAAGGATCTGGCTATTGATGAGGTATTTCTGAAAATTAGACAAACTTAATGTTATCCTCTATATTGTAAACTGGCTAGCCAAAAGATCCCAAGTTAAAGTTCCTCACACTCACTCTCATCATATAAATTGTAACTAGTGGTGTACCACAGGGATCAGTGCTTGGACCTCTCCTATTTGGCATTTATTTTGTACACTCAGTCTGATATCTCAGAAGTGCAGCTGACCAAGTTTGCTTATGACTGCAAGCTTGGTATTGTTATCGTCTCATCAACTGATACTAAACTCTAGCAAGGGCTGGAGTATGTCCACACTTGGTATACTGAAATCATCGCAAGTTAAATGCAAAAAAGTGCAGTATAATAGCATTCAGGAAAATTCTGTTCCCTCCTTATATGTTACAAATGGTACTCCTCTTCAGACAGATATGGACATGATAGACCTGGGCACTTATGGGGGAAATTCACTTTCATTTAATCATTATGTTTCCACCAAAATGGAGAAATCCTACTGGCCCAGTTAATTTTCAAGGGAATATCTTCAAGATCAAAAGAAATCACCATGCCAGGAATGTCTTCGACATCCAAAGAAGTCATCCTGACACTGTACTCTTCCCCCTGTCAGATGCATTGCTGAATACAGTCCCTTTGATAAGTATAGAAAAGCCACAAATATATCTTACCAAGAAAATGAAAGGTCTTAAATCCTTCAACTATCCTGAAAGATTAGTACAACTCTCCTTTTACCCAGTAGACTTCAGGCATCTCTGAGGCAACCTGTGTATTGCTTTTTAAGCCATGAAAGACCTAATCCTATTTGATCTCCTATTTCTCTGCAATACCGGTGGCTGTACAAACACTTGTACTAGGGACCTAAACCTACAGCAACAAATACAACTCATTGAAAAGAGAGATTCCTAACCCACCATATTCCCAGTCTATGCAACATGTTACCAGTACAGGTAAAAAAAAGTACCAAATTGACTACATTTAAGGCTAGCCTTGATTACTGGATGGTCAGATAAATTTATACCAGGACAGTCATGTACAGGTCTACTCAATTTGGGAGGTAAGCACTAAGTAGTTGAAAAGGGAGGCATGAATTTTAAATGTACCTTCTTAAAGGAGTACAAGGCTAGGTATCTTATAACCTTTGTAATGATTTACCTAGTATTGTTCCTATAGTCTTAATGCTCCTAAAACAAGATGGCACTGTAGTAAAAAATGCATTTCCAAAAAGTGGTAGACTGACAAAGATAAAGTAAGAGGGCACAGAGGCCCAACGGAACATGAATGTGGCCACTGCAGATCAGGAACATGCTAAATGTAAACTTTCTCAAAAGACTACATCCATACAGCAAAACAGTAGCTGAAACTGCAAAAATAGCCGGTTTTATTTCACAGCTCCATGTACAAACATCAGTATAGATGTGCGAAACAAGGCTACTGTTACATACTTTAGTACTGACTGTAAAGTGCTGGAGAGAGAGAACCAATGCCAAAAGCTACGGGAAGTGTTCCTCTGTCAAAACATGTGGTGACCTGCATAACTGATGTGACAGTATGTTCTGCATTTCACAGTCACTGGGGAAAGACAACACTGCCTGGTCTTACGGAATGGCTTAACAAAGCTGAATGCTCCATGGACTACCAAATGAGAACCTGAAAGATGCATGCCAGTGTCTCTCACACTTCAAATGCCTGTCAGAAAGAATACAATGCACATACATGGGATGCATGCAATTAAGTGAAGCTCAGTGCCATTTACCACAACAGTGTGGTGATGCAGTCATTTCAAATTGTGGGATACACAAGGATACTTCGTTTTGGTTCCAGAAGGAAAACGGATATAGTTCCAGTTTGGTGGGCCTGGCTTTCAGCAAGGATTTCCAGTACGAAGACTAGCTAGATGGAATGACTGATGTGCAAAAAGAGATGCCAGCCTCCTTCCAGTGAAAGATATGTCAGAGTACTGTGGTCTACCAGATGAATGCCCACTATGGTACTGAGTGCATAAGTAATGAGAAGGGCAGTGCTTCAGCCAGATTATACCATCCTCCAACATCTGCATCTGGGGAAGACAGGTAGCAGGGTAGCTGTAAAGACTGGTCTGTTTAAATTTACCGCAAGTTTGAGTGCATAGCTGCAGCCTGCAGGTTCATTTTAAAAAAGTGCCTGAAGCAGAGAACAGAGATTTGAGTGAAACACTAAGTTGCATTTCAAAAGAACTGCAATGTGCACTATCTGGGAAGAAAGGAATTCTACTGCTGCTATCACAATTTATCAACAGTCCAAATTCCACTACTGCACATAATCCACTACCAAGTGAACCATCCTGTTCTAAGCACCCTTGAAATGAAGAAGCATCTGCTTCCTCACTTATTTTTTAACATTAAAAAGACTTAAGTTAACCTGCCACTACACATGTATTTTAGAATTCACACTCAGTTTCACCCCTCCTTTTATTTATTTGTTGCTTCTCAGTTTTTCTGATTTTATCCTTCTCCTCCATGGTCCCTTCTTTATTCTTCCTCTTGACTTGTATGTAAATATTCTATACATATATGATTTTATTATAAAGACCTTTATAGGCATACACAAAGATAAATTAATAGAAAAGAAATCAAACAATATTAAAATATTTCCCATTTACATTCACTATACATCACACACATTACGTGCAATGCAAAATTCCTGCCTTCCCTTAAATCTCATTCCACCTCCTCAACATTAATCTGCATGTACTATTCCCACAGTTTCCACTGATTTTATGTCATTTACTCCCTTCCCTTTCCTAAAGTCCCCTCTTCCAGTTATTGTATCTCTATAACAATATTTAATATTATACAGCTGGTTTAGACTTTGATTTCTATTTTCTAAGTAATTGCTTTTTGGCAGCAAACAGAATTAAACTTAACAAGTCTTTACTATATCTAGACAATTCAGATCCTGTGTCCCAGCTCAAAAGAATCATTTTCTTAGTTACAGCCATTTGTTCACCCAATACTTCTGACAGACTAATCTGTAAGTATTTTTAAATCTGCAAACTCATTACAGTCCCAAAATATATGATCACAGTTGTCTCTTTCCTTACAGTCACAATACCACCATTTGCTATCTACCTGAGGAAAAATTCTTTGGAGTCTATTTGGGGTATAAAAATACCTATGCAAATACTTCCAAGCAAAGATCTCAAACCTTTTGGACTTTGTTGTATACTTGGCAGCCATACATAACCCTCCCATTGTTGTCTTGTAAACTGCTTTTCCAGTTTCTCTTCCCAATCTTTTCTAACCTCATCAGACTGATTCTTATAGTTACCTTGTAACAAAAACTCTACCACAGCATGTCATTCAGTTAAGATTTTCCATACTGTTTCATAATTATTCCTTTCCATTTCAAATTTTAAAATTCCTTCAAATCAAGATATCCTTAAGCACCTTGTTATACTGGTAGGATCAACTTATCCCACTTAACTACTGCCCCCCTCCCCCCAAGATAAATTCCTTCAAATTTTAGCAATTATTGTCCGCAATTTTGTCATCAGGTTGAAAAGAATATGCCTGGTATGTATACAAAACTAAAGGGACTAAAAACATTTTCACTGCTTGCATCTTGCTACCTATATCCACAAATAAGATCTTCCAGTTTCTCAGTTTTTGTATTCTCTTCTGTTGAGTCCCTTCCCACATATTCTTAGCTGCCATACCAGAAGCCTTTTTAACCCATACTCCTAATACTTCAATTTATCATGTCCCCATAAATATGGATATTGCTGAACCAGATCATGTCTGGGACCACAGTTAACAGCTATAGCCTTGGTTTTGATTTCATTAATTTTATATCCTGAAAGGACTTTAAACCGTCTCAAAATGTTTTGTGACACTGAGATGTACTTTTCTGATTTTATCAGGTACAAAACAATATTGTCTGCAAATAAAGCCAACTTTTCTTGATTATCATATCAATTACATCTTTAAATTGTTTGAGTCCCTTATTTTCTTTGCCAATGGCTCTAAATATTGTTTCAAAGGGGGAAGAGGACACATCTGCCTGGTTCCACTGTTCAGAAACAACTAATCAGAGAGGAACTCCCATTTTAATTCTGGTCTCCAATCCTTCACACATATCCTCCCAATTAACCTTATTATTTTATCAGTGAATGCAAATGCTTCTATTGTTCTACTCAAAATCCCAGCATAATCTGTCAAATGCTTTCTCTGCATCAAGACCCAAATAAAACAGTGATATTTTCATACATTCTGCTTCCCTCTGGATCATCATTATTCTAATAATATTGTCAAATGTTTGCAACCTCTCCTCAAAATCACACTGCTCCATATCTAGCAATTTGGCAAAATCTTTGGCATTCTTTTATCAAGTATTGACAAACACTTTATAATCTTATAATCACAGTTTAAAATTGAAATACGTCTGTATAAAGCTAGGCCATATGGGTCTTTGCTGTCCTTGGGTAATACAGCCACCACAGCTTTCTTCAAATATGTTGGTGTTTTCCCTCTTTTTAAAACACTGTTAAATAAAATCTTCCAAATCTTTCACTTTTTCCCTCTCCTAACTTCCAAACTTCCACTGGAATACCATCTCTTCCTGCAGACTTTCCTGAAGATTTGTTATACATGACTGTTTTTATCTCTTACTGTTCTATCTTAACTGTTAATAGTTGAGCCTCATCTTCCTCTAACCTTGGCATAATTAAGTCTTCCATAAATATTTCCATTTGTGTTAATTCCTGAATTTTACATTTCTTTGCTTTACACAAATTTTCTTAGAATTCCCAAAATATGTTCAAAACTTCTACAGGATCTCTATTTATTTTTCTTATTATAGTCTCCCTAAGATTCGCAACAACCTTTTGTACTTTGTGCTGCTTAAGGCATTGTGCTAAAAGGTTTTGTGCTCTATAGCTATTATCAAAAACTAGTTGCTTAACGGCAGTCTTTTTAAACTCATGTATATTATGCAGATACGCCCTTATTTTCTCTTTAGCACTATGCATTTGCACCTCTTGTTTTCTAAGATTCCCCTTATTATATGATACTTTAAAAACTTTGTCAGTCCCTCTAAGTAATTCCTATTACTTCTTAATCATATTTATTTCTCTCTCTCTTACTTCTACTGTTTTTAAACTACATTTTTATTTTCCCCACTCACTACCTATAACTTTCACAGATATTTTTATCTTCCATAAAACTTTCAAATAATTTCCACTACCCATTCCTTAAACTCCTCTCTTTTAATAGGGATTTGGGAAAGCACCACTGTTTCATTTTTACTTCATTACCTTGCTTTTTTATCTTGGATTTTATTACTAATCTGAAATAGTTACTAGATGTGTGTCAAAACTTTCAAGTAACGCAAATCTTCCTGTGAAATATAACTTCTATCTAGTCTAGTCCGGTTATTGTACCTTGGGGAATAATGTGCAAATTTTGTCGAAGTTCCTACAACTGAATTCATATCTTCCATACCAAATATTTTTATACATTTCTTCTGAAATCTACCTTCTTATACTTCCTTTCTAGGTCCCCCGACACATCTTAATTGTTGCAAATCAAGTTCTAGCCCCCCACCTATAAATAATACTCCCTGTTTTAAGCTGATTTCTCCCAAAATCTTTTTTAAGTTCCACAACAGCAGTTTTTGGCAGAATATAAATACATGCAAGCATATACCTCATCCCTTGCCAACAGCCCCTTCATACTACAAATCTACCATTACTGTATTTTTCACCTCATCTATCACTACTAGAGCTCTAGCAATTAGTACAACTTCTCACTTTGCCTATGTCCCTGATATTCAACTGGATTTTCATCCTGATAGCCTTTTGTCAAATTCACATACTTATTTCTTTCAAAATGTGTCTCATGCAGCACTGCTATTTCCATTCTGCATTTCTTAACACTACTTCAATACTCTTTCTGTCTATACCTGTAAATCCATTTACATTCCAAGACATTATGGATACAGTAGCCATTATGATAAAAAAATACTTTTCCCACATACTATACACAACAGTTTTTTGAAAGTGTATCTCACACTTTTGTGTAACATGCACACACTAATTTTTCAGGCTGATCTTTTATACAGTTTATCAGATGTTGCCTTTCCCATCTAGATTCAACCTGTGGGTTATCAAATCTGAATCTGATCTGAGACCAGCCATATACCAAAGACTTCAATTTGCTGAGATCTTCCTCCTCTATCTACAATCCCTTGCTCATTGGGATTATCATAGACCTCATTTGCTGCCATTCCTGGACAGCAGCTTGGTCGACTGCTCCATCAGAGTGTATCCTTTTTGGAGTGTTTAAAGTTCTTTAGACTGTTCTTAGGTCCACTGCCCTTGCATTTCATAGTGTGGTATGCTGTAGCTAGTGTGTTAGTTTTGCAGTACCTAGAGTAGGTTAGGGTAGGTTCTAGGAATGGGTTTTGTTTTCTAACATGCTTTTCCTACCCAGTGTGTTTATTCTTAGGGTTCGTGTTTGCTGTGTGCTTAGGTCTGTTCTGATAGTGTTTTAGTTTCTACTTGAGTTATGAAAAAGGGGATTTAAAAAAATGCATTGCTTGAGGACACAAGCTCCCTCAGAGGAAGCCTATGACAGGTGCTTGTACTGTTTTGGGGCTGGCCATCTCAATCTTTCTTGTTCTGTTTGTAATACGTTTAGCACTTAAGAGCAGTGCCAAGTTGATCCGAAATGACTTTTGCCTGCTGCTGCTGCTTCACCTTCTTCTAGCAAGGGAGGTAGTCCAATCGGGGTTACAAGCATAGCTCCAAATACCCCAAAGCAGCAAAAGGAGATTGAAAAAGTTCAGCTCCCTTGTCTTCCTCTGATCCAACAGATCCAAAAGTCTCAAGACCTTCAACTCCCCCGGTGGCTTTGGCACTGTCATCATCTCTGTCAGTTGTGGGAAAGGCTCCATCGCCTGTTATTAGTGCACATAGCCCCTTCTTGTTCAAGGATGTACCATGAGGGTAGCAGCATCCTGGAAGAAGGTGGTGGTAATGGTAATACCTAAAGAAGGTAAAAATCCATTGGATCCAGCTTTATACAGGCGCATTTCAATATTAAACCAAGATTATAAAGTGTTCATGTCTGCAATGACTAAAAGAATGGCAAAAATTATACCAAAATTGATAGATATGGATCAGTGTGGTTTTGTGGAGGGGAGGCAAACATTTGACACTATTAACAGAACACTGATGATCCAAAGGGAAGCAGAATTTTGGACGGTACCACTTTTATTGCAGGGTCTTGATGGAGAGAAAGCATTTGCCAGAGTAGACTGGGACCTCATGAGCAGGGCAATGGAAGCATTTGCTTTCTTTGATACAATTATAAGGCTGATTAGAAGAATATATGATGGATCTGAGGTGCAAATTAAAGTGGGTGGGGTCCTCTCCGATAATTTCTGCTTGAGTACAGGAACCAAGCAGGGTTGTCCGCTTTCCCCTTTGTTGTTTGCATTACATTTAGAACCCTTGGCAAAAAAAATAAGGGACTCACAAATTCAAGGATATAATTGGTATGATAGTCAGGAAAGCTGGCTCTATTTGCAGATGATATTAATTTTGTACATGACAAAACCAGAAAGGGACATTACAGTGTTGTGGAACACTTTAAGACAGTTTCAAATCTTCTCAGGATACAAAATTAATGAGGCTAAAACAAAGGCAATAGTGGTAAATTATGCACCTACACACAAACTGGGCCAACAATATCCATATTTATGGGGATATGATAAAATGAAGTATTTAGGAGCATGGATTATAAATGACTCTGGTGGCAGCTAAGGTTATGTGGGAAGAGACTAAACAGAAGATAATGCAAAAACTAAGAAACTGGAAGTTTTGTTATATGGATATGGATATTAGGATACAAGCCATTAAAATCTTTTTAGTCCCTTTAGTCTTGTACACAGGTCAGTCATACTTTTATCAACCGGACAATAAATTGTAGATAGCAATTAAAAAAAAAAGAGCTGAAGGATTTTATCTGGAAAGTGGAGACAGTAAGGATCAAGTGGGATAAGCTGATTCTACCAAAAGAACAAGGACTAGGATTACCTAATTTGAAGGGTATTTTAAAGCAACACAGTTAAGGCTCTTATGCATAGCACAAGCAGAAAAGTAGAGTTCAAAGTTGAAAGGAATGATGCTGACACAGGGAGGAAACACAAGAAATAAGGACAGATTCGGATTTTGGATGCAGACTCTTAAGGAGAACAACCAAAATCATACAAAGTATTATATTCATAAAACAGCAGGGAGTATTCTAAGAACCAAACCAGTACGAGAATGTAGAAAAACGATTTTGATGATAGGGATGACTGTGGTCAAGGATACAGATAATAGGCAAGAGGGGGCTGGAATTTATTGGAAAAGAATGGCAAAAGAACCAAGGTATTGGGAGCAAATAACTTGAAAGGGAAAGGTAACAGAATGGGAAAAGGCCAAGAATGTATTTGGACTGCAGGTTAAACATTTTCTTCCCTATCAATGATTGATATCAGAGTACAGGCAAACAGAAAGAAATAGGGGCTTCCTAAATGAAAGACCAGCACTGGGAGAGTTTTTAATACAACAGAAGTTGCTGTTAAAAAAGAATAATTAGTAAAGCATATACAATATTGCATGAGAATTATAAGAATCAATCAGAGGAGTTTAGAAATGATTGGGGAGAGAAATTGGATAAGCAATTCACAAAAAGACAATGGGGGATATATGTATATCCCCTAAATATACAACAAAGTCTAGAAGAATTAGGATCTTTGCCTGAAAGTGTTTGCATAGCTATTTTTATACCCCAAGTAGACTCCAATGCATTTTTCCTCAGATGGATAGCAAATGCTAGAGGTGTGACAAGCAAGAAAGGGGTAGTTGGGAACATATTTTTGGGAGTGCAATGAGCTGGTAGACTTTAGGGATTCCCTGCAGACCACTCTGTTTGAGATGCTGGGTGAGCAGACTGAACTGATTGGGGAGATGATTTTTTTTAATTATGTTACAGAATCAGAATTGCCTAGATTCTGTAAAGCCTTGCTGTGTCTAATTATGGTGGCTGCCAAAAAAGCAATTACTAGAAAATGGAAATTAAAGTCTAGACCAACTTTACTAGACGTAGTGAATATAGTAACAGAGATAAAACAACCGCAAATGGGATCTTTAGAAAATGGAAGGAGCAAACTACATATGAAACAATTGGAATTGTGGGAACAATATATAAAGAGCAGGAATGAGGTTTAAGATACAGGATTTGAATGAGCCATAGAAAGATTAACTGACAACAACTGGATGGTTCATAAATGATGTACAATGTTTGTAACTACAGTTATTTCCATGGTGTCTGTGACGTGAACTGTTTGCAACTAAAGTGGTAACATTTTGTATGTTCTTCATTTATATTAATGTAAGACTGCCTTTGTCATATGTGAATATTTAATTCACATGTTTTGTGAAAAAATGTTTTTTAAAAACAAAGATGTTTGCAAAAAAAAAAAGGATGTACCGTCAGGAAGGACCTTTTCCCCTTTTATGCTACAGGAGTCCACACCAGAGTTACCCCAGTCTCCACCCTAGATCAGAGATTCTCTGGTTCAAATCCAGTCAAACCTTTCATCCAGTAGGTGAGCCTACTAGCCTCCTTCGGTGGCTTTGTTGGCTCGGTCATCCTGGGCAGTCGGGAGTTAAAATCCGCTGATTTGGATCAAATGTAGTTAGGACTTATCCCTTCAGCTTTGGGCCCCTGACCTGAAGTTTCTTCTTTACACTGGTTTCCTCCTTCAGGCCTGATGGTTCTGAGGTCATTGGACCTGGTTACCTTTTCTCCCTTAGTATCGGATCTGACAGCTTGGCTGATTTTTACTCCTACTCCTATCTTGGTTTCCTAGACTCCCATCTGCTTCAGACCAGTGTGGGCCTCTGAGCTGAGACACTGAAACAGGAGTATCCAGGTCATGTTTGATTCCTGTTTTGGGGTGGACTCTTCCACTTCTGGTCTCTGCTCTAGATAGCGCTGCTCCAGTCTCAGTGTCGGGGCAAGCTAGTGCGGCTCCGGAGTCCAATAAGTCTTTGGGATATTTGGAGTTTAGGTATGCCAGCTCTGGACAGCTTGCTTCAGTTTTTGCCTTTGATGTTGTGGACAGGATGTTCTCCTGTCAGGTGAAGGAATGGTCAGGAAGTCTGTGCCTGTGAACACTCTTCAAGCCTGCTCCAAGATCGCTCATCCCGGATGGACTCCAGTCTGCACTTCCTTCAGGGCCCGTACGCCTCTTCCCTTTCTCTCCTGGACCCAACAGGACAGGAGGTTTAGGAAAGAGTTGGTAAAGAGGAAGCATCTGTATTCTCCTGAACAGTCCCTCATCAAGGATACTGACTTTGAGAGGGGATGCCTCCTTTGGCAATCTTTTGGCATGACTTTGCCAGTGTGCGAGGGTTGGGCAACCAAAGTTCCACATCCAGAAGAGTCTGTATTTTTGGAGGCCTTCAGGGTGAGTCCATCCAATTCCTAGGTAGTTCTCCCTCTGGATGTCCTTACTGACCTGGTCTACCAAAGGGTGTAGAAGGAGCCCAATATGGTGCAACTGATCTTGAAAAAAACAGACAAGATTCTCACCCTTCCCAAGGGATGGCAACACTGGGGGAAGAGTTTGGTTGTGGATGCAATTGTGGTGGTGGTGGCCACTAAAAAGGACATCTCGAATAAGAGTTCATTGGTTAATCCCCCAAACAGGGAATCTGAGGCGCTGGACTAGTAAGGAAGCGATCCTACACCTCAGCCATGTTCGCAATTAGGACTTAGAAATATCTTGCTCATTTGACAAGACTTCAACATAAAAGAGAGTGTCAGAAGTGTAAAGTGCAATTACGACTCAGCAGACTTGGAGTCTCAGAAGAATATGAAGACTCAGATGTCTGCTTTACAGTCTACTGCTAATGTGCCCATGCATCTGTGGTTGATGGAACATCACAATCCGCAAGCTCCAGTACTGCCATGTGTTGCTGTGCTTGAATGAGGCCATGCAATTTTGTGGAGTGCTTCAAGGCATCCTTTAAATCCCCCTTTGAAGACTCTTCATTTTTTTCTCCTTTTCATTTTAACGACACTTCGACCAGAAGTGAGCAGGACAGGAGGATGCTGTTAGCCATAGGAGTACATTTTGCTACCCCTCAACAGACCTTGTCTGGGAACCATAAAGGGGGAAGATGTCTCTTTTGTTGGAAATTGCAGTACGCTTTTCAGGAAACTCCTTCTGAGGGTTTCACCTATGGAGGCGAGCGGGGGGGGGGTTCACAACAGAGTCTGCCCTCACGGCAGTGGTGGTCAGCAGAATGAGGGGTTTCACTGAGCCTTCTCTGGGAGGCTCTTTCAGGGCCCTCAAAGGTTGCCAGAATGTCCAGCTCTGGAGGCAGCTAGGGGTTGTTGGCTGTACTCCCAGAAGCTTGGGGGGACCATCATCTCAGCTGCATGGGTGTTGAATCATATCCAGAGGCTGTACAGTTCCATTTTTGGAAAAATCAAACTTAAATCTCAAACATCTCCCAGATGTGCCACCCTGTCAGAGGAAGGATGCAGCCATTAAAATTCAAAAGCTGTTACAAAACAGAGTCATCCATGAGGTCCACCAGACCAGCTAAGATTTGGGGTCTATTCAAAGTTCGTTTTGGTTCCAAAGAAAAATGATCTCAGACTAATTTTTCACTTGAACAAGTTGAATTGTTTTGTAAAGAAGAACAAGTTCCCGATGGTCAAAGTGCAGTGCAATCCATTCCAACTCTCTGGAGGAAAGAGAGCTGGATGTGCTCCATTCACACATGCACACCCATTAGGGTGGCAATGTGGTACAAAGGCTAGTGCTGCTGCCTCACACTGCTTAGTTCTCAGTTTCAGTTCTCTGCTGGGATGCCTTCTGTGCAGTGTTTGCAAGGCCTCTTCTACATCCTTGTAGTTTTTTCAGATGCTCTGGTTTCCTCTCACATCCCAAAAGCATTCCACAGGTGAATTGGCAATCCCCGAAAGTGTCCATGCGTGTGTATGTGTTTATCCTAAAATGGGCCACTCAATATTACCTTCACTGCTTTGTGCCCACTGAGTTTGAGTGCAGGTTCCAGCTTCCTAAGACCATAAAATTAATTAAGTGGATAATCACATAATGGATGAACTGACGAAATATGCTATGCTAATTACACCACTTCTTTGAAGTAGCTTACAGCAAAAAATGAGGTAAAAATCAAACCTGTAAAGTCTACATGTGAGATGCGAAGCCAAGATGTTCAGTCTACATCTACTTTCTAACTAGTTTTACATAAAATGAACATTTTTTTTGAATAAAACAAACATGACATAACTAACAAAAGGCATGCCTTGGGACCATGCAGATCAACAATAAACTGTTACCATACCTCTTCAAAAACAGCGGCTTTGTTCACTTTTTCCCTGGCAATATCACAGATTTTCAGGATCCCTAATGCAAAGGCCTTCATTGCAGGATCTTCTATTAAATCAGGATTATGAACGTAGAGACATGTAAACACAGTCTGAGCTAGAGAGTGACCTTCTAGCCACGTTATCTGAAAAGAGAATTGAGTATTCCATTAGTACACCATAATATAAGCAGAAATTTGAGAAAATAAAAGTTATGTACTCACCATAACTATGCATCTGCGTTGTCCATTTTTGTTCTTCCTCAATAAATGGGTCTAGGATCAGACTTGGTCGCTTTTCTCTAGATTCTAGGATCAGTCTCTTGAGCTCCCTCCTTTACCCATAATGCCCCTGACCACTACATTATCTCAGATCGAGTATGCTGCTACTATACTATCTTAGAAATATAAAACATTATCATAGTACTGCAGAAAAAGTGAAATAGTAACAGAACAGGAGCTCATAAAGGAACTGTGGTTCCTACCAAAAATCTTCATCAGGTCATTCCTAAAGACATGGATGGGGGAAGGTTGGGAGGGAAATTGAGAAAGAATGAAAATGGGCAACACAGGTGCATAGTTATGGGGAGTACATAACTTTTATATCTGATGTTATCATTTTCATTTGTTCCTCAATGAATGGGACAGAGTCCCCATGAACAGTAGCCTTGTGAGGCCCTCATGTTAGGATGTCCCGGAGAACCAAATGCAGCCCTGTTTTTGGAGATGATATCCAACTTGTAATGATGAATAATGGTATGAGCAACAGACCAAGTGACAGCTGCACAAATATCATTAATAGAAGCTCCGGCCCAAAAGGCAGCTGGCTTAGCCATTGACAGAGTTGAATGTGCTTTTGGTTGTCTTAGCAAGATTAAACTTATCGATGAGTAAACATGAGAAATGCAGTCAGTTATCCATTTTCTTATTGTGCTTTTTGAAGTTGGTTTTCCCAATCTCTTCTTGGCAAATGAAACAAACAATTTATCAGTTTTCCTAATTTCTTTTGTCCTATGAAGATAGAAACAAAGTTCCCTATGTACATCTAAAAGGTGAAGCATGTATTCTCCTTTATTGCCAAATTTAGGAAAAGAAACTTGCAGGTTTATGACTTCATTGATGTTTGTTTCTGAAGCAACTTTGGGTAACAAGGAAGGATTAGTATGCGAGGTAACCCTATCTTTATGGAAAATCAAGTAACGTGGTTTTGAAGAGAGTGCTTGGAGTTCAGAGACTACTCACAGAAGTTAGAGCGATAAGACAGACCATTTTTCCAAGAAAGAAATTTGAGATCTGTTTTAGTTGAGGGCTCACAGGGTAACTGTACTAAACTTTGTAATACCGCAGTAAGATCCCAAGGTGGAGTATGATTCTTTATCTGGGGTCTAAGTAAAAAGGTACCTTTAAGAAATCAAAAAACAGACAAAACCTCTTGGTAACAGGTAGTACTAACAAACAAACTCAAAGAAAAAAGAAATAAAATAAACATAGTATGACCAACGCAGCGGGTAAATTAAATCCAAAACTTTAATATAGGTGAACTCTTTCATGGAACAATCCACTTCTTCAGACCATAAAATCACAATAAATAATTCACATACAAATCAGACCTACAATTAATACACAGCCAATAAGAATTCACTTGTAATTAAAGTCAATGAACTATACCATGGGCTTTCAGTACCTGTTTTATAGGTTCATAGGTAGGTACTAGGCTATCGGCCCTAGGGCCCATACAAGCCTAGCCAAAAAATGTACCCTGGCTTTCGCCACCCAAGAAAATTATTTTCCTGTGCCCCCTGTCGAGCAGAGCCACAGAAGTGATCCCCGGGGGGAATTTCCTATTTCCCATTCAATCATCAAGATTTTTCTTGAAGAGTGCTAATGAGTAGCTCTGCTTGACATAGATAGGTAGTCTGTTCCAGACTATGGGAAGTCTCTGGGACAGGAATCTATCCCTCCAGCATGTTTTGTTTATTGTGGTGACAAGGTTAAGGTCCCTAGAGCATGTAGCTCGGAGGGATTGGGATTTCTTTAAGTGGAGCATGTCCAACAGCTCTGGGTTTGACATAGCTTTGTATGTTAGGCAGAGATCGCCCCTGAGTAGGCAATATGCGATGGAGTAAAGCTGTAGCTTTTTGAGACGGTCTGCATAGGGCATCTGTTTGAGGCCAGTAATAGTCTTTGTGAGGTATTTCTGTGGTCTTTCCAGTTGTTGTAGATGTCTTGTGACGTACATACCAAAAGGGGCGTTGTACTCTATAATGGGTCTAATGAGTGATGAGTAGAGGGGAACAATGACCTCTTTTTTCTGGATGAGAATCCTTTTGTGATGAGATGAGCCACGTAGAAGGATTTTCTGACCACTGTGGCGATGTGATTATCAAAGGAGAGACTACTGTCCACCTGTGTCCCAAGGTCTCATCACATTTTTGGCATTAAGTAGACTACCAGCTATGTGGTAGTTCATGGGTACAGAGTTTTACCAAAGGGGATGACAATACACTTTTTGGCATTGAGCTTCAGGCCATGGCTTTGACACCAGGTATCTGTCTCAGTGAGGCCCTTTTGTAGTTTGTCCACATCGTTAGGAGTTGCGATTATGGCTCCTAGTTTGCAGTCATCTGCAAACTTTGTTAGCCAAAGATCTTCTGTGTTGGCCTGCACTTCAGAGAAGTAGATACCAAACAGGAGAGGACCCAGGACTGAACCCTGTGGTACTCCACTTGTCACTGGTCTGATGTCGGATTTGGAATACGCTACTTTCACAGTGTGGGTTCTGTCCATGAGCCAGTTGGCAACCCATCTTGTGACATAGGGATTTATACCTAGTTTAGTGAGCTTATCTATAATTCCAGAGTGGGGGATGGTGTCAAAAGCCTTAGCGAGATCTAGATAAGCTGTGTGAACCATTTTACCCTCATCTATGGCTTTGGTGACTGCTTCAAATAAGTCAATCAGGTTTAGGAGACATGATCTGCCTTTTACAAATCCAAACTGAGTAGGGTCCAGAGTTTGGAGATTACCAATGCCTTTGTTTATGAGTTCCATGATGATACATTCCATGGCCTTGCAGACCAGGCTCGTCAGGCTAATGGGGCGGTAGTTCCCGGGGTCCGTCGTGGCTCCCCCTTTGTGGAGTGGGATAACTGTTGCGGTGCGCCATTCAGTGGGTATAAAGCCTGAGGTGAGGCTATGATTGAACATGGTGCTTAGGTAGGGTGCCAGTTCATTCTGTAGTTCGTGTAGAATGCAGCCTGGGATATTGTCAGGTCCCATGGATGCTGTGTTCTTGGCTTTGGAGAGTGTGTTTTTTACCTGTGCAGCCGTGATTATAGGAACTTTGCATTCTTCCGGTATAGAGATGGGCCCTCTAGGGGGTGAGAGGGGGATAAAGTTAGCAATGAGCCTATCTGCTAGGATGTTGGCAATATCAGTTGGTTCTGTATATTTAGTGCCATTATGCTGTAACTCAGAGCAGATCTGAGTGTTCCCATTTAGATTCTTGACATAGCTATAGAATGCTTTGTGGTTGTCTGTAGAGTCAGTGGCAATTTTGTTTTCATAACTAGCTTTGGAGGATTTTATGAGGGATCTCAGCTTCTTACTGAGGTTGACCAGGGAGTTCCTCCAGTCATGGGATTTTACTCTTTTTTGCAACAGTTTCTTTCTTCTGTTGTAGAGTTTGTTTATGGCAGAGGACCACCAGATTGGCTTCCTTTTTTTGGAGGATAACATCTTGGTTCTATTAGGGATAGCATGATCCATGCACTCGTGTAAGTGCTTATAAAGTGCATTTGTGTAGGGTCATACCTCTATTGTCCGTCTGCATGGGTGTCATGAAGTTTGCCACTTCTGTCTTAAGAAGTGTGAAGTTGGCTTTTGAGAAGTTTTTTACGATGGTTTCCCTAATTGGGGCTGGGAGTGGGATGTGGATGTCTAGGCTGATAAGCTTGTGGTCGGATCTGACCAACGAGGAATTGACCTCTGGTGTGGAACACCGGTTTCCCATGTTGGTAATGACCAGGTCTAGGATATTGCTGCCCCTGGTGGGGGTGTGAATAAGTTGATCCAAGGCGTTGGAATTTATGAATTCTAGAAAACGTTGACCAAAAGAGTTGGTACATGAGTAGTTTTCCCAGTTAATGGTGGGGTAGTTGAAATCGCCCATTATTAGGGTGTTGGGTTTACCCTAATACTTTCCAGTGTATCAAGAAATGAGGAGTGTGAATCCTGGGGCATGGTGGGGGTTCTGTAGCAAGCTACAATTTGAATTGTGGTCTTGCCCAGAGTTAGTTGCACTTGGATAATCTCGGATGCATTATGCTGTGCAACTAGCCTGGAGGTGTGGATATCCTTAATGAATATGGACACGCCTTTAGTGCTTCTTTCTGGGTTAGGTGGCCGAAAGGTGTGGTATGAATTGAAGCCTGGTAATGCAGGGTTGCTCTCTGGAGCTTTGAACAATGTCTCTGTCACTGCACAGATGTCAATGTTCTCCATTTTAAGGAGTGCCTCGAGTGAGTGCATTTTGAGGTTTAGACTTCTAGCATTGAGTAGCATTACCCTCAGATTTTGCTTGCTTGTACCTGTTACGGTGGTGAATTTGTCATTTGAACCTTGCCTAAAAAAGGCACTATAGGGGTGGCAAGAGTCTTAGCCAGTATCCAGAATCCTAAGGGCGACAGGTGCAGGCCGTTTTAAAGGCGTAGACACATTCAGGCCTGATTCTCTGTGTACCTGTAAGGCTATGATCCACTTTAGTTCTGTCATTTCCACTTTATTATCAAAATCATCCAGGCGTATACTGCCATAAATCTACTATAGTACCCTAAAAGGAAAACTGTGATCTGTATATTCAACAATGTGTTTGGCAAGTGCATTGGAAACATCACATCTACTTATACATCCAGTGTCCTCTGAAATACTCACCTTTAAAGGACGTGTGGTTTTACAAATGTAAAAACTTGTGCATCTATTGCAGCTTGTAAAATAAATCAGATTGCTACTAACACAATCTTGCAGAGAACCTTGGAATAAACTTCCTGTGGGTTACTGGATGAACAAAGTATTTCTCCTTAGAAATAAAACTGCATGCCTTACAGAGAGTACATGGAAAAGTTCCAAGTCTATCTGACTTTTTCCTATTCCCCGTGGTAACATTACTAGATTTGGAAAACAGTCATCTTCTTAAAGAGACAGTTTCTAAATAAGAAGGTTTATCACCCACTTGTTTCTTAATGTTATCATCAGCCATGAGAACAGGCCAATTTTTTCTAATAAGGTCACAAACATTAGCACTATCACTAGAGTATGTAAGGATGAACTCATTGCATTTACTATTAGTTTTTTTACATTTAGGAGCCCTTCTAGTGGAAGAAAAATACAGACATGCCTCTATTGTGATGCAGTATCCCATTCTTCCAGCAAGATTTCCTAAACAATGTTGTATCTATACGACCCTCACTGTTCTTAAGCAAATGTACATCAACAAAATCTATAATGTCTAATGAAGAATTTACTGTGAACTTAAGGAAATTAGTACTAGATTCTAACTATTCTATAAAGTTAGACATTATAGATTTTTGAATGTATGTTTGATTACGAACAGTGAGGGTCATATAGATACAACATTGTTTAGAAAATCTTGTTGGAAGAATGGGATACTCCATTGCAATAGCATGCATCCCACGTACATTTATTCTAATATTATTAAAGGACAATCACTCAAGATGTCTAGATTACATACTGATCAAATTCATTTTGACACAACCCTAGGTCTACGTAAGGACCTTAAGTGTAAAGGCTGTTCGAGAAAAGAACTTAAAATCTTTGAGTACAATTAATATTAGACAAGAGGAATGTCCCTATTCTTCTTCAGTTTTATTTCTAAGGAGAAATACTTTGTTCATCCAGTAACCAGTAGGAACTTTATTCCAAGGTTCTATGCAGACTGATTTATAAGTGTACTACTTTTTAAGTTGGTAAAACCACACATTCTTTTATTTTAAGGAGCATATTTCAGAGCACATTGGATGTATATGTAGATGTGATGTTTCCAATGCACTTGCCAAACATATTATTGAATATAAAGACCACAGTTTTTCTTTTAGGGTACTACAGAAGATTTATGGCAGTATACGTCTGGTGATTTTGAAAATATAGTGGAAATGGCAGAACTAAAGTGGTTCACAGCCTTACAAGCACAGACACATTCAGCCCTGGTTCTCTACGCCTTTAAAACCAGTACTGAAAGCCTGTAGTGTAGTGCACTGATTTAAATTACAAGTTAATTCTTACTGGCTGTGTATTAATTGTAGGTTTGATTTATATGTGAATTGTTTATTGTGATTTTATGGTCTGAAGAAGTGAACTGTTCCATGACAGAGCTCACCTACATTAACGTCTTTTATTTACTTTATCCAATGTGTTGGTCGTACTTTTATTATTTATTTTTTTACCTTTAAGAAATGCCTTACATAATTTGAATGAAGCTAAAGGGAAAGCATTATCTCCAATGTGGAAGTTAGAGATGCTGCCAGCTGAACTTTGATGGTGAAGAAACTCACCCCACTTTGAATAATGGAGGCAAGAAAATCTAAAACAGCAAGGATTGGTGCAGTGAAAAGATCCAACTCTCTCTGTTGAGCCCAAAAAGAAAACTTTTTTCCATTTACTTTTACAAATCTTTCTTGTAGAGGGCTTCAGAGATGAAAATAAAACTTGGCGAACAGGACAGGAAAGCCTGGAATGTCTAGCCATCATTGGAATTGGAGAAACCAAGCAGTAAACCAAAGGCCTGAAATGTCCAGATGAGTCATACCTGATGGATGTGAATGGAGGTCTGGACTGGGGTCCAATGTCCAAGGAGGACATAGCAGATGAGACCACAGTAAGGGGAACCACACTTGTTGAGGCCAAAAGGGGGCAATGAGGATAACCTTGCTCTTCACCTGGAGTGCTTTCTGAAGGAATTTGGGGAGCAGAGGCAGGAAAGGATAAGCGTAAAGACCAGAAGGCCAAACGTGGACTACAGCATCTCTCGATGACTGTCCCTGATGGGGAATTAGGGCAAAGAACCTGTTGCACTTGCCATTGAGGGGAGAGGAGAATAGATTGCGGCAAGGCTGACCCCATTTATGGAAGATCACGTTTGCCACTGACTGAATGAGAGACTACTTGTGAAGCATCAGGGTAGTTCTGCTGAGCCTGTATGCTAGAACGCTGGATTTACCCGGAATGTGCATCGCTACAAGAAAACAGTTTGTGGAGATCGCCCACTGCTAAACTCTCATTGCTTCTCAGCAAAGGTGGTAAGATCTGGTTTCCCTTTGTTTGATGATGTACCTAACTACTCACATATTGTCTGTTTGGATAGCAACTATCCCTAAAAAAAGAGAGATCTGAAAGGCCTGCAGTGTTAAAAGGAGACACTTGTATGCAATTTTGTCTCTTCTGGGGACTACATGCCATGAACAGTCTGTCCCAAGAAATGCCCGTCACCCCATCTGGGAGGCATCCATGGTCAAAGTGGTGTTTGGGGGAAGAAGGAAGAATAAAGGACATCCTTGAATCTCGTCGGATTGAATCCACCACAGTAGGAAGTTCTTGCAAACCCAAGACAGGTTTATAGCATTGTGCATGGGCTGTCAAAGAATGGTGCCAGAGTCCACTAGAGGATTCACATATGAAGATGAGCAGCAGGTATCAAGGAAAGGGGTGAGAAAGAACCTGTCTGACATGCAATTGACATGCAATCTCAAAGTAAGAATTCCGATTTGTGATAAGACAGCAAGACAATTAACTGTATCCAGATGAGCCCCTATAAACTCAAGACTTGAGTATCAATATATGGATAGGCCAAGACAGGAAGACTTCTAGGAACACCGACCCCCTCCTAGGAAGGGGTTTCACAAGACCAACCACCTTTTTGGCATAGGATTTCTAGAATGTCTCCAAAGAAGATGTCTTCAGGTGGACATCTGGGAGACCCTTTCCCTTCATCGAAATCAGTGTCTTCTGTCAAAGATTACTGAGGGGAATCTAACGGTCTCCTTTTGCACAACCTCTTTCAGGGGACCTCTTCAGTGGGGTGTTCTGGAGAGGTATCGGAAGTGGTGGGGAGTTCCCTAACTGGAACTGACTGGGAACTCTTATAGACTGGCTGCCCCTGTGGCATTGGATGAAGAGACTCAGACACAGGATCTGAAGAGGGAGCAGGAATAACATCTGAAGAGATATGAGTCAAGACTGCTCTCTTGTGAGAGAATACCCTCTCCACCACCTCAAAGGCAGAGAGACCATGAGAAGCAGAGGTCAATCGGACCAGATCTGAAACTCTCGGATCATCCAAACTAGGACCCTCCCCAACTCTCCAGTCAAGGGATAAGCCAGAGCTGAACTGTCCAGCCCCAAGGCCCCAAAGGGAAGCAACTGTTCCAAAAGCTTCAGCATCAAAGTCATTCCCTGGGATCAGAACCTGATGCTTCGACTCCGAGACATGTCCTGTTCAAGGGGAGTCAGGACCGAATGGATCAGGGAAGTAATCGAAGTTCATAATAAAAGCACCTTTGGATCAGACAGTTCGACTCTTGGAGATCTCAGATCCGAGGGCTCTGAAACAGAAGGTCAGATCGGAGAAGGAGTAAGGACTGTATGTAAGAGGAGGTAAAGGAAAGAAAAGGAAATTACCAGTGATGGTAAGGAAGAATATCAAAGGATGGTAAACAATGATTAATTAGCCCAGTGGGTAAAGACACGATACTATTAAAAGTGATAAACACGATGTTGAGCTTGAGAGAATGCAATCCCAACCAAATTGTTAGAGTGGTAAACACGATCTGAGGAAAAGCAGTGGTCAGGGGCATTATGGGTACAGGGACAAACTTGACAGTTGGATCCTAGAATCTATAGAAAAGTGTCTAATTCGGATCAGAGACCCATTCGCTGAGGGACGAATGAAAATCACATCAGCTCACTAGGTTACACAAATGTGCAGCAAGGGATTAACTACTGTTACAGAAATTATTGTTGACAATATAAAAACTGAATGTTAAGTTTCAAAAGACTACTCCAAGGCTTACAACCCTCTGTTATTGCTGTGCCATAATCAAAACAGAAGGGCCCAACAAGTAAATTCCTCTCTCTATTCTAAGTCCAACTAAATATCACTCGTGAGTCTGGATCACGTTTCATGCATAACTAAGCAAAAGTATTTTGTTTTTGCTCCCTGAAAGGTCTCATCCAATGGCCCCTCTACCTGTAAACAATCAGCTCATTTATTCCTGGTGGTGGTGATGAAGGGGGTGTGAATGGCAGCCAAGCAATCCTGAGCTAGGCAAGAGCCCTATGGCCCATTTGACCCTTCTTAGGAAATCCCAATCAATCCTCCGTTCCCTGACAGTCAAGTGGAAGGTAGTGGGCCAGCCTACTCATCCTGAAAGGCAGCCTACCCTCTCCCTCTGGAATCACCTTCTAGAAGCTCTTCTGTGCTCAGTTAATGTTGCCTCCCAATGGGAAGTGTGGCTCGACATGCCGAGTTTGTCTCAGCTTACAAGTGTGAATGCACTCAAAGTTGGCTCAGTAGACTCGCACACTACTGTATGTAAAACCTAAAGGCTCCACTACGTCACCAGTGTGGCAAGACAGAACCGCCTCCACTTCACGATGATGGGCAAGCCAATGTCAGATACTCAACTCCCATCTTCCCCAGCCAACTCCTACAGGCATAAAAGTTACATATCAAACTCTGGTTGCCTGCCCCATCGTTGCGGCTTTATCCCTGTATACCAGGCAGCTGGTTCAAACACAAAAGTGTAGACAGACTCACATCAGTTGGATTATCTCATATGTTCAAGTGATTACTTAATCTTATCAGTTACAGATATACTAGCTGCATGTTGCTACAGACCACTCTACTGTAAGGTGTCCATTTGGAAATCACTCTTTCTCTGCAAACATTTGTCACCTGAATTCTCTTTTAAACTAGTACCCAGCAATTTAGTCATGTAACCCATCAGGTTCCTGAGACTATACTCTGAAAAGATCTTCACTTCTTAAATTTTCACTAATGAGCTGCAGGAAAGTGTCAACACCTAACTCCTTTATTAGATGGAGAAGTAATCTGCTTTTGACAATATCTGTAATCAGAGCTTTACAACTCGACTGCAAGTTATATGTCCTGTCTGTCCATTTCTTCAATAAGTACCACTACACATTATGTCCTATAACATTTGTGTAGCAATACACTATCCCTGGGATTCAATAAACTCCATGTAGGCTCTGCACACAACCTACACAAGTTTACATGTGTGTGCTGTGGAACACGGCGAGTGGCAGCAAGCATTGCACATTCAAGCCACATGGCATGTCTAAGTGAAGTTTCACGGATGGCAGCAGTGTTGCTGGCCAGGAAACCATGTAAGCAAATGCGGATTGCAATTCTGTTTAAAGAAGAGCACATACGCTCCACAGTTCTGCTCGGACTGCCACAACAATCACCAGGGCTTCACAGATAGCTCTCCAACACATCTGCATAAAGACCAACATAATGTGAGGGCAATTAATCAGAAATAGGGACACAATGAACATAGATGTTGCAGACAAATGTGGTAGAATGAAACCCAAACACACCTCTCAACCTCTTAGAGCAAGAAATCTGGACAAAGCCATAAATAATGGGGGGACAAAGGTCCAAAAAAAGGGACAGATTCTAATATTGCTCTTACAAACCTAGAAAGTTTATTATTTTTTTTAAACATCTTTATTAAATTACCACGTGTAACAGGCACATTTACATTTATATAAAAGTAAACTGTATTAAGAAGTGAAAATTAACAAATATTATGTTTCACATATATTGCTATATATCATATAACCTAAGCAACACTACATAAATTATTCAATTCTTGCTCATTTTTTAAACAAGAAACATCTTTATTAAACCATCACTCTCAACACAGGCAATCATACATTTATATAAATGAAAACAAACCACACCGACAATCCTAGTTGCAAGCATTTTTCATCACAAACCATACTGACCACACTCCCAGATGCAAACATTATACATCACTGAACAATCATTTTTAGTCAAACATTACACAACTCATTTAAATCCTGCCTTTTTTAAAACCTCATTCCTCCCCTGTATGTATTGTTCCCACAATTCCCATTTTTTCCTATAGTTTGCTCCTACCCTCTTCTAATGATCTTAATTCCAGTTATTTTATCTTTGTTACAATAATCAACTTCTAAAATAGTTTTGTTTATATTTTGATTTCCATTTTCTAGTAACTGCTTTTTTGGCAGCCACCATAATTAGACACAGCAAGACCTTACCATATCTAGGCAATTCTGATTCTGTAGTATCACAGCTCAGAAAAATCATCTCCCTTGTCATGTCAATCCACCCACCCAGCATCTCAGACAGTGCATCCCGCAGGGTCAGCCAACCCACCCCACTCCCAGAAGATATGTTCCCAAGTAGCTCTTTATTCCTTGTCACACCTCCAACATTTTCTGTCTACCTGAGGAAAAATGATCTGGAGTTTACTTGGGGTATAAAAAATATCTATGTAAACATTTCCAAACAAAAATGCTACATCTTCTAGATTTTGTTACATATTTGAGAGATATACATATGTCCTCCCACTGTTTCTTTGTGAATTGCTCATCTAATCTCTCTTCCCAATCCTTTCTAACCTCCTCTGATTGATTCTAATAGCTGTCATGCAATATTTTGTATGCTTTGGTAATTATTCCCTTTTTAATGTCAGCTTCTGTTCTAGATTCTACTAAAAACTACCAGTGCTGGTCTTTCGTTTAGGACCACCCTATTTCTTTCTCTTTGCCTATACTCTGATACCAATCCTTAACAGGGAAGGCAATCTCTAACCTGCAGTCCAAATAAATACTTGGCCTCTTCCCATTCTATTACCTTTCCCTCTCTAGTTATTTGCTTCCAATACTTTAGTTCCTTTGCCAGTTTTCTCCAATGAATTCCAGCCCCCTCTTGCCTATTGTCTATACCCCTAACAGCAGTCATCCCTATTGGCAGAATCGCCTTTCTCCATTCCCATGTTGAATTAGTTCTTAGAATATTTTCTGCTACTTTATGGATACAATTTTCTATATGATTGTTATTCTTCTTAAAGGCCTGCATCCAAAATCCCAGTTTCTCCTTGTTTCTTGAGCCCCCCCCCCTTTCAACATCAACCATTTCCACACTGAATTACAGCTTTCTGCTTGTGTTATGTCTAATAGGAGGCTCAACTGTGTAGCTCCGAAATTCCCCCTTCAAATTGGCTAAACCCAATCCACCCTGTTCTACTGGAAGAATCAGCTTATCTCACTTCACTCTTGCTGCCTCCCTTCCCAAATAAAGTCCTTAACCTCTTTATTAATTGCTATCCACAACTTCTCTTCTAGTTGAAAAAAATATGCTTGACCTGTGTATAAGACTAAAGGAACTAAAACATTTTTTGACTGCTTGTATCTTACCATCTATATCCATATAACAAAGCTTCCATTTCCTCAGATTTTGTATTCTCTTTTGTTTAGTCTCTTCCCACATATCATTAGCTTCCACAACAGAATCATTTTTAATCTACATTCCTAAATATTTCTTTTTATCATGTCCCCATAAATACAGATATTGCTGAACCAATTCGTGTGTGGGTACATAATTTACCGATTTTGCCTTTGTTTTAGCTTCATTAATTTTGTATCCTGAAAAGATCTGAAACTCTCTCAAAATGTTCCACAACAGTGTAATGTCTCTTTCTGGTTTTGTCAGGTATAAAATAATATCCTCTGCAAACACAGCAAGATTTTCTTGACAACTATATACTATACTATGCTAATTATATCCTTGAATTTCCGAGAGCCTTATTTTCTTTGCCAGTGGTTCTAAATATAATGCAAATAACAAAGGGGAAAGAGGACACCCCTGCCTAGTTCCTCTGCTCAGGCAAAAATTATCACTCAGGACCCCACCTAATTTAATTTTTGCCTGCGATCCCTCATATATCCTCCTAATCAACCTTATACATTTGTTTCAGGAAATGCAAATGCTTCCATTGCCCTGTTCATAAAGTCCCAGCTTACTCTGTCAAATGCTTTCCATGCATCAAGACCAACCAATTACATTCTGCTTCCCTCTGGATCTTAAGTGTACTGGTAATGTTGTCAAATGTTTGCCTCCCCTCAACAAAACCACACTAATCCATACCTATCAATCTTGGCATTACTTTTGCCATTCTTTTAACCATTATAGACATGAACACTTTATAATCATGGTTTAGTATTGAAATAGGCCTGTATTGTTTTCTTCCAGGATGTTGGTACTTCTCCTCTTAAAATACTTTTAAACAAAACTTTCCAGATCTTACTTAATTTTTTCCCTCCTAGCATCCAAACCTCCACAGGAATACCATCTATTCCTGGGGACTTTCCTGTAGACTGGTTATACATCACAATTTTTATCTCATCTCCTCCTATCCTAACAGTTAGTAATTGAGCCTCATCTACCTCTAAAGCTTGCATATTTAATTCTTCCATTAACATTTCCATTTCTATATTTTCTTGGTTTCCATATTTCTCTGCTTTATACAGACTTTCATAGAATTTCCAAAATATTTCTAATACCTCTACAGGATCTTGTTACCTTCCTTGTTCTAAGCTCCCTATGCTTAACCACAGCCATTTCTACTTTCTATTGCCAGAGTCATTGTGCTAAAAGTTTTTGTGCACTACTGTTATTATCAGAACAGTTGCTTAACAGCAATCTTTCTAAACTTGTACATAATATCGAGGTAATCCCTTACTTTCTGCTTAGCATTCTGTAGTTGATCATCTTCTTATTCTGTGAGATTCCCCCTATTCTCCAATACTTTAACATTTGTCAGTCCCTATTAATTCTTGTTGTCTTAACCATAGCTCCCTTTTACATCCACTCTATTTTTAAACTCCACCTTAATTTTATCCCACTCCCTAGCAATATTTTATTGCTGTCTTCTCTAATAGCTTCAAATAATCTCCACTACCCATTCCTTAAATTCCTCTCTTTTCAACAGATAGGTGGAAAACCACCAGTGTCCCATTTTGAAATATTTATTGGGTGCATATCAAGACTTTCAATTAAATGCATACGTTCCAGTAAAATGTAAATTCTGTCTAGCCTAGCCCAGTTTTTTTTACCTTTGGAAATATGTAAATTCACTCCAACCTTTTATTACTGAGTTCACATCTTCCATGCCAAATATTTTCATAAATTTCTTCAAAAAATATTTTTCTTTGTTCTTTGTTATACTTTCTCTTCTGTGCCCCCCAGACACATCTTCACTGTTGCAAATCACATTCCAGTCTCCATCTACAAGTAATATTCCTTACTGAAAACTGATTATTTCTCCCAGAATTTTCTTAAGCTTCGTTATAGCAAGTTTGGGTTTTATATAAATACATGCCAGTATAATCCTCCTCCCTTGTCAGTAGTCCCTTAGCACTACAAATCTGCAATTACTATCTTTTTATAGTCTTCTATCACTATTGGAGTTCCTTTTGCAATTAATACAAGTACTCTTCTTTTCCTTTGTCCCAAGTATTCCGCTGAATAACCATCCTGAAAACCTTTATCAAATTAACATGTTCAGTTCTTTCTAACTGTGTCTCCTGTAACATAGCTATTTGCACTCCACATTTTTTAATATAGTTCACTACTCTTTTTTTATATTTATCTGGGAGACTGTTGACATTTAAAGATGTTACAGAAAGCATAATTGCATTAAAAGGTTAATATTCCCACCTTTTATGTACAACACCTTTTTGTTAAATGTCTAGTTTCAGTTTTTGTGTTACATGCATACACTGACTGGTTGAACTTTTATACACTTGTTTCTTGTCATTATCCATTTGAGCCTATGTCACATCTTCTGACAGTTTTGTCAGAATCAACTCCTTATGTTGGTAGGATTGCATCTTTACTATTAAAGGTATAGGTTGCTTTTCATAGCCAGGTTTGGAGCATACACATGATGTGCTCTTTCAACTAAACTCCAGGTTTGGAATACCAGTCCAATTGCTTATTTGTGCTTTCATAAAGTTAATGCAGTCTGTTCCTTCCAGCTTCTTCGGTACAGCTGAAAATCTCAAGTTTTGCCAACATCCTGTGTTCTCTAATTCTATCATTTTTTAAACACCTCTTCCTGAGCAGTCTCACATTCAGTCAACATTTTCTTCATTTCAACCTTTGAGTTTTGCAGCTTTATCACCTCATCTGAATATCTGTTTAAAACTTCTTCCATTTTTTCCAACCTTTTGTTGTTTGTGTTCACATACTCTATTAGTGTTTTGTTTATTTTAACCAGGTCTGTGAGCAGTTGTCTTATATCTTTCTGTAGGTTAGCGGAACATATGTCTGGAGATTGCATTGCTTTTTGCTGAACACCTGCAGAACTTTCCCCAGTCGGGGTTTCTGCCTCACTTTTTGTAGCTGATTTTTTTCCAGGTCCTCTGTATTTCTTTTTCCTGGCATCCAGGCATTACACTTACTAGCCAGTGACTGAAATCTACCCATAAACACAAGTCTACTACACGTCTCTGATGAGTTTCTGTTTTCACAGTGGCAGAGCTAGAATTAAGCTGTTACTCAATGTGCAGCCATATTGGAAGACCAAGAAAAGAAGGGATTGATACCAACAACTGTATTTACAGAAATACTAATCAAGTACAAGGGTTAGTGATTAATAGAAACCAGACAAAGTAGAAAAGGCAGAACATAAAGTTTTGAAAGACAAATTCTAACCTACAGTAGACCCCCCTCTTGTCCAGTATCAATGGGACCAGACCCCAGGCTGGATAAACAAATGGCTTGTTAATCAGAAAATGCATACAAAATAGCATTTATAGGGTATAAATCAGCTAGAATAACAGGATTTGTGTTCGTAAGCATTTTCTAATGAATATGAAGTCTAAAACTCAAATGTCTGTTATTATTTAGCCCAGAGGAGGTGGAAGTATTGTTCTTCTCTGTTGTTTTTTGCTAGGGCTATGGCAGGAATTTGATGGCCAGTTACAAAGAGGCTGGATAAGAGGGAGTCTACTGTACCTGAAAATTAGCAATGAAGCTCAAGAGCTATGGCTAACCACGTCCTTTTGCGAAAAGCAGCAATCAAGATCTGGAGTATGTTAGGGGTTGGTGCATTAAGGGTAAGGGAGAAGCTCGAGAGCTTTTTCAGGTACCACGAGCTTTAGTAATGGCAGAGTCAGATCAAAGGTTTGGATCCGAACCCAACAGTTAAGGATAGAATGAAAACTGACATCACATCAACTTTTAAACTGAGAAGGGGAAAAAAAACATTGCTCTCATTTAAAAGTACAACACAGTCTTGTGACAGTCCATTAAAACACAGACTCCCAACTTTAAAATGATATTAAACAAACCATTCTACAAAATGGATGTTTCAACAGACAATGCTTGAAAGATGCAAAAAACAAGAGTCAACTAGAAGAATCAAGATACACTGGAAATGAAGCAGAAACACAATTTGGGAGATGGAGATGAACAGAAAGAAAAGAAAATCTGTAAATAATGGACTTTCTTGGACATGGTTAAACTTGTATTGGACTCTAAAGCATATGTCCTGCTTCATGTCATATTTGGAGAATAAAATCAGTAATGTGGAGATTGACAAATGTGGGATTACAAAGCAATTATTATTTGTGAAACATGACAAAACAAGAAAATCTGGAAATATTGGACTTTTTTTAGACTTTGTTAAATGCATAGGGGACTCTAACGCATATGCCCTACTTCATGTCACTAATGCTTGTAAAATACTCAGGAGGGAAAAGAGGAAGGAGAAAGTTAAGTAAAATAACATTTTTTTCTTAATGGTACTAGTTTAACAGTGCATGATTTTCTCTGCATGCAAAGTCTTCCCAGTAGTTTTAAATGTAACAGGGACACAAATGTAAATAGGTGCTGAAAGAACTAAGACTGCAGTATACTGGAATTAATTGGAAACAATTGAAATGAGACTGGAATTAAAGTTTTTATCTGTTAATTACCCAAGCTTGTGCTGAACAAGTGCCAGTCAGTCCTGTATGGGTCAAGTCTTTTGTACTTTTCAGAAGGACTTCTGCAAACACTGTGGTTTGGTTAACAAGGCTTTATTAGATGTTAATTTCCAAATACTGTCTTCAATTACAGTCCGTAGAAATTCTGAAGTGCTGGTTAGCAATAACAGTGGTGATATGAAATGCTGGATAACAGTAACAGTACTGATAAATGTATTCAAAGTTTCTGCAGGTATATTCTGACTCTCCCTAAATTATATTAATTGAAACAGTCTTTTCCTCCTGAATAGGATGAATATTTGACCACATTTCTGTACTCAGGCTTGAGTACCCATACTGCAGTAACTTTCTTTCTGGAATGATGAATATTTAAGCTTTTCAGTATGTCAGTCCAAACTAACTGACTTCACTGACTGTCTGCAGTACATTCTAATAAACCAAAGAAAATAGCTTGTGAATGTGCAGACAGCCAGAAGCTCAAACTAAAAGAAAAGACAACAGCCTACATAGTGCTGTGCTTCCTGAAGGAGCCAAAACAGTAAATGCTCAAAAACAAGCTCAAAAGTCAAATTTCTTTGGAACAAGCCAAAAAACAATACTGTGAAAACCCACCATCCAGAATTAAAGGGGTAAATAACAAAATCCACTTTAACATTAAAAACAATTGAGCTCTTTCGTCCATTAACTATAGGACTTCATCAGAACCTTTTGATTCAAGAAGTGCATACACTTAAGTAAACTCTGAGTCACATGTTCATAGTCCAATAGTTAAAAAAACTCCTTATTGTTTCTTAAAAAAGTGCTAGCTACTCAATGAATGCAACAGGAACAAAAGTAAAATAAAACTTCAAAGTCTGAATAAGCGCAGAATCAAAAAAACTGTATAGAAATATAAAAATGAAAATATAAAAATGTATAAAAGTATGTAAAAATACAGCATGGGAGAGAGAGCACAGTTGTGAAGTGATGGCAAAAAAAATAAAATAAGCCCATAAAATGTTAATGTCTAATAAGCAAAATATAAGTGAGCAGTTAAATCCTACTTTGACATGTATGAAAACATTACAAAAAACACTTTATAAAAGCTTTTAAAATTTCATTGTAGCTGAGCAGCTTTAAGTTTTGTCACAGGTACTATTGATACATGTTCATTAAGACCCTTGTCATTTGCAGCATCAAGTTTAAGCTGCCAAAAAAGTTCTCTCATGTCTAATGTTATCTCCCAACTTCCTCCTGTAACATCATAAGGTACTGTTTTTATAACACCAAACAAAAACTTAGTAAATCCCTCACAAATGTGAGCATGCCTATACAGAGCACTGTTCATGTTATTTTTGTTGACAGCATAAATATGCTAATAATTTATCTTAAAAAATGATGTTCAGTTTTACCAATATAGAAACTACAACAAGTTTGATAGATGGAAATATATACTAGTCCCTTAGTTAAACTTTTCCCATATGTCAACCTGACTTCTGTTGGTAGGTTACCAATCAAGACTTCTGTCTTGTCTAGAAAGGTGACATGCACCACATTCCCTAGTACCTTTACTGTCATTTTGATGGGGGTGGGGGGTATGGTATGGGTGTTCAAAAATGTATTTTAAGCTGTATCCCATTTTGAACACAAATGAGAGATTAGTACCTAAAGTTTTGAAAATAACTTCATCTATCTTAAAAATGCTCCATGTTTTATGGCTTGTTCCTATGGGAGGTGAATTCTGAGCTTGTTTTTGAACATTTACTGTTTTGGCTCCTTCAGAAAGTACAGTACTGTGTGGGCTGTTTTTTTTCTTTTAGTTTACAGCCTAATGATAATACCAAAACCCTGCAATGCTTTACACGCCTCTTTACCATTGGCTGTCCTGGTTTGCAAGCCTGGTCTTGCATGTGCCTATCTTTTCCTTGAGAAAGGAGCATTCTGTATTTCCTGCACATCTCATGCTTAGCCATCAAGATTATACAGCTTTCCTTTCTAATAAACTGTCTTTCTCTGAAACTGAATGCATACATGTCTGGCTCCATATTTTTAGGCATTATTCTACCTTAATGTACTACAGAGAATTCACTAAGAATACCCTAACGCTAAAAGGTGCTCCTGTTTTTGGGGTTTTTTTTTTTTACTTTCTCCCTTCTTCTTTCTCCTTGTTCAGTTTTAAGAAATGTAGGCACTGCAAAGAAAAAAAAAATCTGGTTAAAAGAGCATGACAAAAGAAAAAATATTCTGCTTCTTCTCATTCTTGTATAGGGGAATGTCTGGGTTAAGGACATTAGCTTAATCAAGTAACAAGTTTTAAGCGAAAGCAATAATACTGATTACCAGGCTTTTTTCTAGCATACAAATGTATGCTTGACAGTTTTGTGTCTGGTTCTCATGTCTCTAAGAGACAATATGATAAAGAAAAATGGCTTGGAGAAAATGTTTTGTGAAAACATTCAAGTGTTTTCCCAGCTGAAAGAGCTACAACGATGAAACAAAGCCAAAACACACTTAGTAGCATGGATAACATTTCTTTCAGGTTATCACATGTCTGTATGTGTGGTTGTTAGTTTGGAACATTTTTTCCTATTATAAGACAAAGTTTTGTAAGATGCGACTTGCGCTCAAAAGGAGAGGACAAGAAATTACATTATAAAAGATTAACCTGCAAAAGTACAGTTGTGTACACTTACCATACATGTAGCTATTTGAGTGTATTCACTGTTGCAGTCATCACATTTGGGTTATCTGCTTGCAGTAGCCCTCAGTCAGCCTGATTAACGAAGTCTTGGGTCCTGCGTCAGTTGCCGTCCCTTCTTCCATGACGTCAGGTCATCAGGGGTATAAAACATGCAGCTGACACCATTACATCAGTTTTTCTTGCCCCAGATGTCAGGTGCCCCCTAATGGGAAGCAATTAAATCTATAAATATACAACATTATACCTCCAACAAAAAAGCAAATACACCAAAAAGCTTTTGAGCACAGTAAAGTAAAGTAAAATAGAGGTATAACCAAAAAAAAAAAAAAAGAGGGCTGGAGGGAGGGTAATCAGGACTGCAACAGTGAATACACTCGAACATGTACATTTATGGTAAGTGTACACAACTGTACTATGTTCTTCATGTTTCACTGCTGCAGTCATCACATTTGGGTACATTCCCAAAGCTAAGGATGGGAGGAGGAATTTAGATAGCATTAGAACCAGCTATAAGGCCCTGCAATACTGTAGTGGCAAAGCCAGCTCTGGATTTAGAGAAAATTGGCAGATGGTAATGCTTGGTGAAAGTATGTACTGAACTCCAGGTAGCAGCTTCTAGGATGTCCCTGGTAGGGACGCCTCTAAGAAAGGCTGTAGAGGTAGATGCAGCACTGGTTGAGTGGGGTCTGAACCCCCTGTGGGATAGGTTTTCCATGGTGCTTGTAGCAGAAATGAATGCAATGGCCTATCAATTTGGAAATTATTTGCTTTGAAATAAACTTCCCCTCTGTCCCTGCAGCAAATGCCACTAGCAGTTGGTCAGATGTCCTTTGAGGTTTAGTCCTGTCCAAGTAGAATCTAAGTTGTCTGTGCACATCTAAGGAGTGCAGTATCCGTTCTCCTTTGTTTTGTGGATTAGGAAAGAAGATTGGCAAATGAATGGACTGATGAAGGGCCACACTGGATACCACCTTGAGCATCAAGGAGGGATTGGTCCTGAGGGACACCCTATCCACATGAAAGATGATGAAAGGCTCCACTGCCATGAGGACCTGTAATTCAGATACCCTTCTTGCTGAAGTGATTGCCAGAAGGAAAGCTGTTTTCCAAGAGAGAAATTTTAAATCCGCAGTGGCAGCTTGCTGGAATGGAGGAAGGGTGATCTTTTCCAATACAAAGTTAAGGTCCCAGGCTGGAGTTGGGGCTCTCCTGGGTGGTCGTAGATTTTTGGCCCCTCTGAGGAACTGCTTAAGCAGTGGATGAGAGAAGAGGGGAGGTTCTGTGTTATAATAAGCTGAAATGGCTGAGGCGTGAATTCTGATGGAGGAGAAAGACAGACTCTTGTGAAGCCCCTCAGTTAAGTATTGTAAAATCTGAGGTAAATTGGGCACTGCTGTACTCATCCCTTAAGATTGGTTCCAGGCAAAGAATCTTTTCCATTTTTCAGCATAAGACTTTCTAGTACTAGGCCTCCTTGCCTCTAAAATGATATCCATCACTGCTTTACTGAGGGATGGTAAAGGAGAAATTAGGTAATTAGCCAGTCTGCTAGGTTCAGTGTATGAAGCTGAGGGTGCAGAATCTGGTTCTCCTGCTGAGACAATAGGACAGCAGTCTGAAGCAGGTACCATGGGGCCAACAGTGACACACTGTGCAAGAGGGGGTACCACAGTGTTGGCGTGGCCAGACTGGTGCAATCAAAATCATCCTTGGTTTGTCTTGTTTGATCTTTAGTAGTACTTTGGAGAGCAGAGGCAGAGGAGGAAAGGCATAAATTGATAGGTTTTTCCAGCTTAAGGACAGAGCATCCACTTTCCAAGCTTGTTTGTGGGGAGTCCTTGTGCAAAATTTGTCCAATTGATAGTTCTGGGGGGAGGCAAACAGGTCTAAATTTGGGTTCCCCCATTTGCTTGTCAGCATGTTGAAAATCCTTGGTTCCACCTTCCACTCGTGTGGGTCCATAACGTTTCTGCTTAGTTTGTCTGCCAGTGTATTAGTTTTCCTGGCAGGAATTGAGCTTGTAGATGCACTTGATAGTTCAGAGTTGTGTTCCACAATGCCATGGCTAGTCTGCATAGGGGGTAAGAATGTGTACCCCCTGCTTGTTTATCCACCACATAACAGTGGTGTTGTTCATCTTTACCATTAATTGTCCTGGAAGAATGTGGTCCTTGAAGGCTGTCAGAGCATGCTGTGCAGCTAACATTTCTTTTTGATTGATATGCAAGTGCATTTGACTTGGGTTCCATTTGCCCTGAATGCACTTCCCTGCCAGGTGAGCCCCCCCATGCATAATTTGATGCATCTCTTGTTAGGGTTTGGGTGGCAGGGGGTAGTGTGAATGGTAGTCCATTGTTTTCGTGGCAGGTCTCTGCCCACCAAAGAAACTCTAGGCATAGGCAAGGTATGATAGGACTCATTGCTTCCAGATCCTGAGAATGTTGACACCATAGGCTTTTTAGATACCATATGCTTTCTTGCACATGGAATCAGAAGAATGCAGGAGGCCATGAACCCCAAGGCTTGCAGTATTTACCTTGCAGATAGTAGGGTTTTTGTGGCCACTTGTTTGAAGTAGGTTGTCAAATGAAATTGTTTCTCTGGCGTGAGGAAAGCCATCTGGGAAGTTGTATTCAAGCTTGCTCCCAGGAATATGATTTGTTGACAAGGTACCAGGTGTGATTTATTTTCGTTTATGGTGTACCCCAGACAAGTTAGCACCCTTTGTACAAAGGCCAGATGATTCAAAAGTATGTCCCAGCTTTCTGCCTGAATTAAACAGTCATCCAGGTATGGGTATATTTGAATATTTCTTTGCCTGCAAAATGTGATGACTGGGGCTAGGCACTTTGTGAATACCCTGGGTGCAGCAGATAAGCCAAAGGGCAGTGCAGAGAACTGGTAGTGATTGTAACCTACTTTGAAGCGTAGATATCTTCTGCAAGATTCCCTGATTGGGATGCACAGGTATGCTTCCTTTAAATCAAGTGTTACCATCCAGGCATCTTTTCCTAGCATAGGAAGCAACTGGTGAAGAGTCAGCATCTTGAATTTTGGAATCACCAAAAAGGTGTTTAGAGTAGACAGGTCCAGAATAGAACACCATGAATTGTCTTTTCTGGGTACCAGGAAAAGTCTTGAGTAGAAACCTTGTCCCTTTTCCGCTTCTGGTACAGTTTGAATAACCTTTACGTTTAAAAGACAGAGTATTTGCTTTTGAGCCTCTACCCACTGATTTGGGGGTAGATCTAGCCAACCTTTTGGAGTTGGTAATGTGTGGAAGTGAAATCTGTATCCTTGGGACACTATTTAAAACCCATTTGTCCTGGGTAATGAGTTCCCAGTTTTTGGCCTGCAGACCAATCTTTCCCCCAAAGAAGCATTCAGTTGAGAAGTGCTTGGAAGTATTAAAATCAAGTAATTGAGACAGTTTTCCATAGGGGGAGTCTTACTACTCCCAGATTTGGAAGCGGAAGCCACCCACTGCTTAGTCTTGTGCGTACCCTGGGACTGAAACCTGGAATTTCTGCTGTGACTGGGTTTGGATTGAGATGGCCTGGAAGGAGCCGGAAAGGACCAATTCTTAGAGGGCCAATGCCTACTAAATCTTGGAGGGTGAACTTGTAAGAAATTTTTAACAGCTTTAGCTTCCATCTTTTTAAGAACTTCCTCAGCTTTGTTGCCAAACAGGCAGTCTTGATTGAAGGGAGCATCCAGCAGTTTAGCTTTAACATGATCACGCAAAGATTGCTCCTTAAACCAAGCATGCCTTCTAAGTACAGACCCAGTGACAGCAGCCCTGCAACAGGCCTCTAAAGAATCAAACCCACATTGCAAAGTATGTTTTCCAGCCTGTTCAGCAGAATGCATTAAATCCTGTAATTCCTTATTTTCAGCACAGTCAGGAATCAGCATCATTTTCTGTTTAAGCAATCCAATAATATGTTGTTGATACTTTAACATATAAAACTGACAGTTTAAGGCTCTAATGGCCAAGGCTGCAGAAGTGTAAACCTTCCTTCTTACCCCATCTATCCAGTGCCCTGGAGTCTCTATCAGAAGGGGTAGGTTTTTGGCAGTAGATGCCTTAATGCCCTTCGGTCCCTGTGAAATAGTCTCTGGATCCACAATAGGATTTTTAAAAAGGAACTTGTGAGAATCAGGAACCCTGTAATATCTATCATGTTTTCTGGGAGCAGGAGGCAAAGAATCAGGGGCCAAACTAGATTCCAAAAAGGCATAATCAACAATGTCTATTACAGGAGGTATAGCTAAAGGCCTATGCTGAAGCAAGAGTAAGAAATCCCTAAGCCTCTTTTTCGAATCAGAAACATTCTGGCTTGATTAAAATTATAAGATCTTCAGCCATTCTTATCATTTGTTTTTTAGGCATAAAGGCATGAGCATGCGGCTTGAGCATCTGTTTTCTAGGAATGGTTTGAGGTTTAGGCCTTAAAGAAGAAAGAGGCGTCTGTTTAATATGCAAATCCGTAGGCCTGAATACACCCTCAGAAGCCGGTGCCTGCACAGCGGCTCTAGACCCATCCAAGGTAGACATCTGCAGGTTCCACAGTTGAAGCATCTCGCGGCATACCGGACTCCGAATGGGTCTCAGTAGAGGCCTGCGAATCAGAAGTAGCGAGTATCAGGGGCTGTGAAAGTGCCTCACTGAGTACTGGCAAACTACCGACTGGCTTAGGAGAAGCGTCGTCGGTAGTTTTGGACTTAGGAGGCCTGTCTCTGTGTTTATCTTTGCATTTTTTCAGAATTCCGGTAGTCGTATGGCTTACCGACGACATTTCTGGATAATTGAACTGAGAACCGAAATATTTAGAGGCGAAAATATACTGACGACGGATAGTACGTTGATTAAATAAAGCACAAAACCGATATCAAGGTACGTTGTGGTCAGGGCCTAAGCAAGGAATACAGTACGAATGAAAATCTTTGTGAAGTACTTGCTTTCCACAAGAAATGCAATTATTACCTTTTACTGACATCGGTAAGGAGCATAAAAAAGTTTCCCCAATGGGGTACTTAGCTTTAGTTGAAGACATCGGTTCTGAAACTCGAAAACGAAAAATTCAGGAGTCGGCCGACCGGCACTTGCGAACTGCTTCTGCTTCGGGCACTGCACGGCAAGAAAGACTGATGTAATGGCGTCGGCTGCATGTTTTATACCCCTGATGACCTGACGTCATGGAAGAGGGCACAGCAACCAACGCAGGACCCAAGACTTTGTTAATCAGGCCGACTGAGGGCTACTGTAAGCCGATAACCCAAATGTGAAGACTGCAACAGTGAAACACGAAGAACATCAGTATATGCAGGTAACGCAAAACCTGGAACTAAATATTTAACAAAAACTGTTGCACATAAAAGCTGGGAATAACTTTTAAGAAAATGCTTTCTCTAATGTCTTTAAACATTAATGGTCTCACAAATAAATACAAAAAAAGTAGTGAACTATATTTAAAAAATGTACAAACAGCTACTACAGGAGACACACTAGGAAACAAGTGAACATCTGAATTTGATAAAGAGAGGTTTTCACAATGGTTACTCAGCGAAATACCTGGGACAAAGGAACAGAGGAGTAGTTATATTAATTGCAAGAGGAGTTCCAATAGTGATAAAACAGAATAAAAAAGATAATAATGGTAGATATGTAGTACTAATGGACTAATGGGCTACTGGCAAGGGAAGAGGATTACACTGGCATGTATTTATATTCCACCTGCAACAGATGTAATGGAGCAAACTTCTGGGAAATGGAACCTGATTTGCAGCAGCGAAGATATGTCTGGGGGCCCAGAAGGGAAAATGAGGGAAAAAGGGGTAGTTTTTTGAAAATTTATAAAAATATTTGGCATGGACATTGCAAATTCAGTACTTGGAGTTTGGTGTGAATTTACATTTTATTCCCCATGATACAAAAAACAGGCTAGGGGAAACAGAATTTACATTTCACAGGAACATATGCATTAAACTGAAAGTCTTGAAATGCACCCGATAACTGTTTCAGAGTATGTGACAATAACTAAAATAAAAAAACACACAGTAATGAAATAAAAATGAGACACTGGCACTTTGCCACCTATCTGTTGAAATGAGAGGGATTTAAGGAACATGTAGTGGAAATTATTCAGGAGCTAAAAGAGAAGATAGAAATTTCCTCTAAAATATACAGCCAGTGAGTGAGATAAAATTTAGGTGGAGTTTAAAAATAGGGATGAAATAAAACAAAGGGAAATATGGTTAAGAAGCAACAGGAATTACTTACAGGGACTGACAAATGTTAAAACTACTGCAGAATAGGGGGAAATCTCACAGAAGAAAAGAAGCAACTGCAGAATGCTAAAGAGAAAATAAGGGATTACTTTGACAATATTAGTTTAGAAAGATTGCTGTTAAGCAACTGTTTTCTGATAACGCTAGAGCACAAAAACATTTAGCACAATAACTTAGGCAACAGAAAGTAGAAAGGCCTGTCGCCAAGTTTAGGGAGCCTATAACAAGGAAGATAAGAGATTCTATAGAGATATTAGAAATATTTTGGAAATTCTATGAAAGTCTGTATAAAGTAGAGAAATATGGAAATCAAGAAAAGGTACAAATGGAAAGATTTATGGAAGAATTAAAAATTCCAAGGTTACAGGCAGATGAGGCCAAGGTTACAGGTAGATGAGGCTCAATTACTAACAAGATAGGAGGAGATGAGATAAAAATTGTGATGTGTAACCAATCTACAGGAAAGCCCCCAGGAATAAATAGTATTACTGTGGAAGTTTGGAAGCTAGGAGGAAAAAACTGATAAAGATCTGGAAGGTTTTGTTTAACAGTATTTGAACAGGAGTGAAAGTACCAACATCCTGGAAGAAAGCAGTAGCAGATATAATACCTAAAGAGGGTAAAGACCCATCAGATCCAGCTTCATACAGGCCCATTTCAATATTAAACCATGATTATAAAGTGTTTATAACTATAACGGCTAAAAGAATGGGAAAAACAATGTCAAAATTGCTAGACATGGATCAATGTGGTTTTGTAGAGGGGAGGCAAACAAACAAATTGGGATTACCCGATCTAAAGAGGTATTTGCAAAATTAGGGCTCCTATACATAGCGAAAGCAGAAACCTATAATTCAAAGTGGAAAGGGATGATGATGAAACGGGGAAAAAGCTCAAGAAACAAGAGAGACTGGGATTTTGGATGCAGATCTTTAAGGAAAACAATAATCATACAGAATATTACTATATGCATAAAGTCACAGAAAGCATTCTAAGAACTAAGCCAACATGGGAATGGAGAAAGGAAATTCTGTCAGTAGGGATGACTGCAATTAGGGATACAGATAACAGGCAAGAGGGGGTTGGAATTCATTGGAGAAAACCGGCAAAGGAACCAAGGTATTGGGAGCAAATAACTACAGAAAGAAAGGTAACAGAATGGGAAAATGACAAGAATTCATCTGGACTGCAGTTTACAGATTGCCTTCCTATCAAGGACTGATAGAGTATACGCATAGAGAAAGAAAGAAATAAGGGGTTATGAATGAATGACCAGCACTGGTAGAGTTTTTAGCAGAATCTAGAACAGAAGCTGCTGTTAAAAAGGAATAGTTAGAACAGCATATAAATATTGCATGATAACTATAAGAATGAATCAGAGGAGGTTAGAAAGGATTGGGAAGAGAGCTTGGATAAGCAATTCACAAAGAAACAATGAGGGATAGATGTATGTCTCCCAAATATGCAACAAAATCTAGATTTAGTATTTTTGCTTGGAAATGTTTCCATAGGAGTTTTTATACTCCAAGAAGACTGCAGAGAATATTTCCTCAGGTAGTAACCAAATGTTGGAAGTGTGATAGGGAAGAAAGAGGTAATTGGGAAAAAGAAGTTGTGTCTTACCATAACGTTCCATCTGTGTTGTTGATCTTCTTCCATTCATCACTGATGGGTCAGTTTTGATCCCCTCGGAACCGTCGGCCTAATACCAAGTTCGCGTACACCAAAAACTCTCAAACTAAGCTAATACCCACAATGCCCTTCTCCCTGTTACCTCACATCGAGTTTGCATAAGACATATAGAAATAAAGCAGAGGCCATTTCTGCGCAAAATCCCTAACACACCACAAGGACCCATGAGATCCACCAGGAGCCAATGGTGGGGGACAGAGGGTGGGATGTGATGAATGGAAGAAGATCAACAACACAGATGGAACATTATGGTAAGACATAACTTCTTTATCTTATGTTGTTAATCTTCTTTCCATTCATCACTGATGGGACAGAATCCCAAGCTACCTGAAAAACCTGTGTGGCCCTTATGGAAGAACATCCCTGAGCACCACTGAGCCGAAGGCCGCTCTTCCTCTGGAGACCATATCCAACTTGTAATGTTTGATGAAACTGTGTGGTTTAGCCCAAATGGCTGCTGCGCAAATGTCGTCCATTGAGACTCTGGAGTGAAAGGCTACAGAGGTTGCTATAGCTCTAGTTGAATGTGCTTTGATATTGTGAGGTCTAGGCTAGTTTGCACATGAATATGAAAAAGAAATACAACCTCTGAGCCACTTTGATAAAGTGTAATTTGAAACAGCATATCCCATTCTTGGACCAGAGAAGGAAATGAAAAGCTGGTCTGTCTTGCGGATAGATTTAGTCCTGTCTAGGTAAAAACGTAGTTGCCTATGCACATCCAAGGAGTGTAGGCAGTATTCTCCTTTATTGGAATAGTTCGGGAAAAACATTGGGAGCTCGATGGATTGGTTCACAGAAAAATCAGAAACCACTTTGGGAAGAAAAGATGGGCTAGTACGTACAGATACTCTGTCTTTATGAAATATTAGGTATGGTCTCTTGATGCATAAGGCCTGTAATTTTGAGATCTGTCTAGCTGAAGTGACAGCTACCAAAAAGAGAGATTTCCATGAGAGAAATATGAGATCACATTTTGCAGCAGGCTCAAGGGGGGGGGGGGTTGAGACAGTGACTGCAGTACTAGGGACTGATTCCATGTCTCTAAGGGACACCTAATTGGAGGTCTGCTGTGAAACACTCCTTTGAGAAAGGTTTTACATAGGTGAATGGACATAATTGGAGTGCCCTCTAGTCCGTTATGAAAATTGGAAACTGCTGCTAAATGGACTCGTATGGTAGAGGCTGATGCTCTGTTTTCAAAGAACTCAGATAGGTATTGAAGGATGACAGAGACTGGGGCTGAGAAGGGATCTAGCATCCATTCTTTAGACCAAAGAGAAAACCTTTTCCATTTATCTCTATAAAGTTTTCTGGTGGGTTTATGGGAAGCCAGAATAACATCACAAACAGGTGAGGAAAGGGCTTCCTGCCTGGCGACTAACGGAAGTGGAGAAACCAAGCTGTCAGCTTGAGACTGGACAGATTTGGGTGAGTCAACCCTTGGGGGTAAGAAATTAAGTATGGACTGTTGTCCAGAATCCATGGAGGCTGTAACAGATGAGGCCGGAAGAAGGGGAAACCACACTTGACGAGGCCAGAATGGGGCAATGAGGATCACCTTGCATCTCAACCGAGTAGCTTTCTTTAAGAATAGAGGTATCAAGGGAATTGGAGGACAGGCCTAGATAGAGTGTCTCTCGAGGAAAACCCCCCCGGGGAAAGAGGGCAAAGTAGCTGCTGCATTTGCTGTTTGTAGGTGAGGCGAAGAGGTCTCAGCAGGGCCCATCGGCTGAAAATTTCTGCCATTACTTTGGAATTGAGGGATGACTCGTGTGGAAGGAGAATGCATCTGCTCAACCTGTCCGCAATCACGTTCAAACTCCCTGGGATGTGCGTTGGTATTAGAAAGCGGTCGGAAACTATCGCCCAGTGCCAAATTCTCATGGCCTCTCAACACAGGGAGTAGGATTTGGTTCCTCCTTGTTTGCTGATGTACCAAACTACTGACATATTGTCTGACTGAACTGCAATTGTTCCAGAGGGAAGAAGTGGATGTAATTAATGCCTGCAATGCTAACAGCACCGCTCTTAACTCCAGAACATTGATATCCAGGTTGGCCTCTAAGCTCAACCACATGGCTTGGACTGTCTTTCCCTGAAAATGGCCCCCCACCCTATCAGGGAAGTGTCCATGGTCACAGTGGCATTGGGTTGAGGGGTCTGAAAGGGGCGATACCAAAGTTCTGCATCTGGCCTCATCCACCAAAGGAGATCTTGCTTGCAAGAGTTGGTTATGAGCAACTGTGAGTTTAGGGGGTGAGGATTTGCAAACACTGGGACGATAGGAGCCACTGTAATAGTCTCATGTGTAACCTTGCCAGAGGAACTACTGGAATGGCTGTAGCCATAGACCCCAGAGCCTGGATACCTTCCCTCGCTGACACCTTCTTTTGACAAAGTATCACATACACTTGCAATCTTAACCTCTGAAGCCTGTGAGCTGGGAGAGATACCAGACAGGATCGAGTATCGAAAACTGCTCCTATAAATTCCAGCAGTTGGGTAGGTTCTAAGTTGGATCTCTCCCAGTGTGCAGTAATTCCCAGGAACTCTGCTAGTGAAAGGGTGTATTGGAGGGCCATAGTCAGAAGATGCTTGATGGGGGTGGAGAGGAGCCAATCATCCAAATATGGAAACACCTGGAATCCTTAAAGTCTCAGATGAGCTGTCACCACTGCTAGACATTTCATGAACACTCTGGGGGCCTTCGAGATACCGAATGGCAGGGCTCGGAACTGGTAATGACTGGCTCCTATCCAGAAGCCAAGGAGACACCTGGAGCATTTGTCCATTTTAATGTGGTAATACGCATCCCGGAGGTCTACTGAGCACATCCAAACATCCTCCCTTAAAAATGGGAGAATGGATTGAATAGTGACCATGCGAAACTTGCTTTGTACAACTGATTTGTTTAAGTGGCTGAGACCCAGGATGGGTCTCCAGTCCCCGGTCTTTTTTGGCACTAAAAAGAATCTTGAGTAAAACCCAGATCCACACTGGTCTGGAGGGAATGGTTGGATGACTCTTTTTTGACACAGCTTTATCATCTCTGAAGCCGCTTCTTCCCTTTGATTGGGTGGAACATCGGGAAGGTTTTTTGTAGGTTATGGACAGGAGGTTAGAGGGATGTAGTAGTCTCTGGAGATTGTTCTCTGCACCCATCGATCATTTGTAATAGAGCGCCAGGCAGTTTGGTGCAGAGAAAAACAAGCCCCGACTGCTTCCAGAGAAAAGCAATCGGGCAATGCTTTGGGAGCGTTGATAAGACTGCCCAGAGAAGGAATCTCTGGAGTCTTGGTTTTGCGGACCCCCTCTGCCCCTAAAGGGGTGTCTTCCACCATTGTAACTCCCTCTGCCTCTGGGGGAATCCTCGCCACGTGTATTACGGAAAGGACCTTGAGATTTCTTGTGCCAGATTTTTCCATTCCTCTTGTTCCTGGAATAAGAACGTTTAGGCTTGGAAAAACGTAGGCCAATGGCAGAGTCTTTCCGTCTTGCTCGCACCTAGCTAGCGTGTACTTCACTTTAGAATCAAATAAGAAAGATGGTTAAACAGGGGTGTTTAAAAAGGAGGACTTGAAGGAGTCTGTGAGGTCGCAGATGCGCAACCAGGCATGACTCCTCATGACTATGCTTGCACCCGCAGCTCTGGCTGCCCCTTCGGTTGCATGGGAGAGCAGACTCATGGACAAATTGGAAATAGATTCAAGGGTGGCAAATTGAGAGGCAACCTTGTCCCGTGCCTCATCAGAAACTTGACCCACGAGGGATCCAGAAAGTTCGGTAATCAGATGTCTTTGGAGCCTCGTGAAGTGTGCCAAGCAGTTCAGGGACCTGACAGCAAAGGTCGCTGAAGCAAAGACTCGCTTCCCCAACCAGTCCACAGCCTGAGACTCTCTGTTGGACGGGTGGACTATAGTGCCTTTTTTAGGCAAGGTTCAAATGACAAATTCACTACCATAACAGGAACAGGCAAGCAAAAACTGAGGGTGATGCTACTCAATGCTAGAAGTCTAAATCTCAAAATGCACTCACTCGAGGCACTCCTTAAAATGGAGAACATCGATATCTGTGCAGGGACTGAGACCTGGTTCAAGGCTCCAGAGAGCACTTCTGCACTACCAGGCTATAACTCATACCACACTTTTCAGCCATGTAACCTGGACCGGAACACCAAAGGCGGAGGTGTGTCCATATTCATTAAGGATATCCACACCTCCAGGTTAGTTGCTCAGCATAATGCAGCCGAGGTTATCCAAGTGCAATTAACTCTGGGCAAAACTGCAATCCAAATTGTACCTTGCTAAAGATCCCCCACCATGCCCCAGGATTCCCACTCCTCTTTTCTTGATGTAATGGAAAATATTAGGGTTCAACCAAACACCCTAATAATGGGCGATTTCAACTACCCCACCATTAACTGGGAAAACTACTCGTGTACCAAATCTTTTGCTCAACGCTTTCTGGAATTCATAAACTCCAATGCCCTGGATCAACTTATCCACACCCCCACCAGGGGCAACAATATCCTATATCTAGTCATTACCAACATGAGTGACTGGTGTTCCACACCTGAAGTCAACGCTTCATTGGTCCGATCCGACCATAAGCTAATTACCCTAGATATCCGCATCCTGCTCCCAACCCCCATTAAGGAAACCACGGTAAAAAATGTCTCCAAAGCCAACTTCATGCTTCTTAAGACAGAATGACACCCATGCAGATGGACAATACAGTTATGACTACTTAATCCTACACAATTGCACTTTATAAGCACTTACACGAGTGCATGGATCGTGCTATCCCAAACAGAACCAAGACGCTATCCTGCAAAAAAAAATGAAGCCAATCTGGTTGTCCCCTGGCATAAACAAACTGTACAACAGAAGGAAAAAACTGTTGCAAAAGAGAGTAAAATCCCATGAGTGGAGGAGCTCCCTGGTCAGCCTCAGTAAGAAGCTGCGATCCCTGATAAAATCCTCCAAAGCTAGTTTCGAAAACAATATCACCACTGATTCTAAAGACAACCACAAAGCATTCTATAGCTATGTCAAGAATCTCAATGGCAACACTCAGATCTGCTCTGGGTTACAGCACAATGGCACTAAATATACAGACCCAACTGATATTGCCAACATGCTGGCAGATGGGGAGTAAAGTTAGCACTGAACCTCTCTCACCCCCTAAAGAGCCCATCTCTATACCGGAAGAATGCAAAGTTCCTGTAATCACGGCTGCACAGGTAAAAACCACACTCTTCAAAGCCAAAGCCATGAACACAGCATCCATGGGACCAGACAACATCCCAGTCTGCGTTCTACACGAACTACAGAACGAACTGGCACCCCACCTAAGTACCATGTTCAATCATAGCCTCACCTCAGGCTTTGTGCCCGCTGAATGGCGCACAGCGATGGTTATCCCACTCCACAAGGGGGGAGCCACCAAGGACACCGGGAACTACCGCCCCATTAGCCTGATGAGCCTGGTCTGCAAGGCCATGGAAGGTATCATCATGGAACTTATAAACAAAGACATTGGTAATCTCCAAACTCTGGACCCCACCCAGTTTGGTTTGTAAAAGGCAGATCATAGGTAGGTACTAGGCTATCGGCCTATGTAAGCCTAGCCAGCAAGGTTCCATAGCTTACACCACCCAAGAAAGTTATTTTCCTGTGCCACTGTCCATCAGACACAGAAGTGATCCCCTGGGTGTATTTCCTATTTCCCATCCACTCATCAAGATTTTTCTTGAAGAGTGCTAATGAAGAACTTTGCTTGACATAGATGGGTAGCTTGTTCCAGAGTATAGGAAGTCTCTGGGACAGGAATCTATCCCTCCAGCATGTCCTGTTTATTGTGGTGACAAGGTTTAGGTCCCTAGTGTGTAGCTCGGAGGGATTGGGATTTCTTTAGGTGTAGCCAGGAGCGGCCTTAGGTCAACTGGTGCCCTAGGTAAAAGGGCTCCACGGCACCCCCTACCACACCATCTGGTGCCCCCATCCTGGTCTACCTACACCAAATAAATACTGGAAAAGTGCCCCTGCTACAGCGGTGCCCTAGGCGGCCGCCTAGTTGGCATATACCTAAGGCCGGCTATGGGTGTAGCATGTCCAACAGCTCTGGGTTTGACATAGCTTTATAGGTTAGGCAGAGATCACCTCGGAGTAGGTGATATGCTATGGAGTAAAGCTGGAGTTTTTTGAGGTGGTCAGTGTCAGGTATGTCTCCTAAACCTGATAGACTTCTTTGAAGCAGTCACCAAAGCCGTAGACAAGGGGAAGGTGGTTCACACAGCCTATCTAGATCTTGCCAAGGCTTTCAACACCATCCCCCACTCTGGTATTATAGATAAACTCACCAAACTAGGTATAAATCCCTATGTCACAAGATAGGTTGCCAACTGGCTCACTGACAGAACCCACACTGTGAAAGTAGCAGACTCCAAATCCGACTTCAGACAAGTGGAGTACCACAGACTGCAAACTAGGAGCCATAATTGAAATTCCTAACGATGTGGACATCCTACAAAAGGGCCTAACTGCGACAGATGCCTGGTGTCAAAGCCATGGCCTCAAGCTCAATGCCAAAAAGTGCATTGTCATCCCCTTTGATAAAAACTCCGTACCCATGAACTACAACATAGGCGGTAGTATACTCAACACCGAAAGTGTGATAAGAGACCTTGGGACACAGGTAGACAGTAGTCTCTCCTTTGATAACCACATCGCCACAGTAATCAGGAAATCCTTCTCCGTGGCACACCTCATCACAAAAGGTTTCTCATCCAGAAAAAAAGAGGTAATTGTTCCCCTCTACTCATCACTCATTAGACCTATTATAGAGTACAACGCCTCTTTTGGTATATACCACACAAGACATCTACAACAACTGGAAAGGCCGCAAAATACCTCACAAAGAGGATTACCGGCCTTCAACAGATGCCCTATGCAGACTGTATTAAAAAACTCCAGCTTTACTCCGTCGCATATCGCCTACTCAGAGGTGATCTCTGCCTAACATACAAAGATATGTCAAACCCAGAGCTGTTGGACATGCTCCACTTAAAGAAGTCCCAATCCCTCAGAGCTACATGCTCTAGGGACCTAAACCTTGTCACCACAATAAACAGAACATGCCGGATAGATAGATTCCTGTCCCAGAAACTTCCCATACTCTGGAATAAACTACTATCTATATCAAACAAAGCACCTCATTAGTACTCTTCAAGAAAAATCTTGATGATTGGATGGGAAATAAGAAATTCACCCCGGGGATCACTTCTGTGGCTCTGCTCAACAGTGGCACAGGAAAATAATTTTCTTGGGTGCCAAAAGCCAGGTACCTTTTTGGCTGGGCTTGTATAGGCCCTAGAGCCGATAGCCTAGTACCTACCTATGAACCTATGAAAGGAGGACTTTCTTCCGCTAGATCCTTTTTAGTGGCTGCCGCCAACACCATAGCGCCGACTGGCAAACCTCTGGACCAGTGTGGATGCTCTTCCAGGGGAGAAAGAATCTTATCAGGTCTCCAGGGAATGGCCTCAATGGATTCAGGGTTCTGCCAAGCACGATGCATGACGAGCTGGATTAACTCTTTGGCAGGTGAGGTCACTCGAGAAGAAGGCGGCCAGGAGCGAAAAGCCTGCAGGAACACGGATTCCGAGGAGGGGTTGGAGGGCTTCCAGCCACCCCTCTGTTTTAATACTTCCAGGATGTCCCCAAAGGAGACATCATCCAGGGGTGAATGTGGGGACCCCTCCCCATCATCATATTCCATGTCTTTTGTCAAAGACTCTTCAGGAGAGTCTATGTGCTTCCTCTTGCATGCCTTCTTCTGAGGAGGTTCCTCAGTGGGAATATCTGAGGAAGACTCGGAAGGGTGGGTACCCGAACTGGGGTTTCCTGAGGCTTCTTCTCCTGGTATCCCAGGGAGGTGGCTCGTGGTAGCTGTAGCTCAGAGGGAACAGGATGAAGTTCTGATGTTGTAGGAGATCTTCCCGAAGCAAGCACCCTATCCATCACCTGGAAAGCAGGCCCACCCAAAGAGGAGTAGTAGCCTGGAACAGAGGACAACCTTGGAACCAGGGTCACACCCTTCTCTGTCGGACCCGCTCCCAGAGACACAGCCTCAAGCAGGATCGGGGCAGGCATTATCCCCAGATCCGAGGTCAGAACCGATGAAACATTCTGAACCATGCCCTGAACCAAGGACTCCGCTCCCCAACCATGAGTGAGGAAGGGACGGTTCCGTCAGAACCAAGAACCAAAGGGATGGCCTCGAAGCCTCAGTGACAGTCACTGTTGACGCTGAGGAACGGGGTTCCATAAGAGACATCAAAGCAATGGGCTTCGGAACCAACGGGTCCAAAGGAGGAGAATACGTCTGAGTCCTAGGAGAGATAGACCCAAGTCCCAGAGGGGGATGAGTCTTTGGAACATTTAGTATTCCTCTGGCAGTTAGCAGCTGATCCAACAGGCGCACCACATCAAGTTCGGAGAGACTCCTGGTGGACCTTGTGGATACTCCTAAAGGGGAGTTGGGTCGATCCAAAAAAGGGCTATACATTTGACCCAAGAACGGATCCAAAGAGGGGGAGTATTGGGTCCGTGGTGTCTGAGCTAATGGCACCATAGTCTCTAATTTGGAGATAGGAAGCAAAAGAATCAATGGTACAGTAAAAGGGCTCGGTGCTGATGGGGCACTCTGAGTCGGTCATTGGTTCCAAAGTAGTGGCAGAGGTCGGAACCGCTTTTGATGTAGTTGAAGGCAAAGTCAGTGCCAAAGGTGGTACCGATACTGAAAATCTGGTAGCATCCACGGCTAGAGTCGTAACAGTATTCAGAGCAGAGCTCAGAACAGCAGTAGTAGGACCCAAAGTAGCAAGTCTATGTATAAGTTTTAAGGACCTTATGTTTAGGAGTCTTACCTCTATCACCAGCGGGTGACGAGGGACCAGAGTGGGGACATTTCTTGTCCTTCACTGGAGGGGTTGCGACCTCCGACACAGAAGGGGCCTCTGAGAAAGGAGAAGCAAGAAGGCCTTTCAAAATCAATTTATTCTAGTGTTCATTCAGCATCTGCTGACTGAAACTTTGACAGATTTGACGGGGGGGTTGAACAGAGAGATGAGAAATCCCCAGGCAATAAACACAATCATCATGAGAGTCGCTATTAGGGCATTTACCATTGCAAGAGGTGCAATGCTTAAACCCCCAAGACCCTTTTTTTTCCAGACATGTTCAAAAGCACACTAACAACAAGTTTACTAAACTAGAGTCCTAAATATGGAAAACACCTGTAAAGGAAAGAAAGAAGAAAGAAGATACCAACAATGGTATCAAGAGCTACCACAAGGGTAAGGAGAGGGCATATCAGCGATGGTAAGAAGAATTACCCAATGGGTAGAGCTAGGTATGAGAAAAGTTACAAATAACTGTAAACGAGTAAAGTAGAAAGGAGACAGTTTTTTTGAAAATGACTAGATAAGAGATATATTTCAAAAACATAAGAAAATTATCAAGAAAAATAACAGCTTGAGAGCTCGGTTAAACGCTGCTATATGGCTATGCGGCAAACGAGATCTGAGGTAACAGAGAGAAGGGCATTGTGGGTAGCAGCTTAGCTCGACCGTTTTTTGGTGTACGCGAGCTTGGTATTAGGCCGACACGATTCCGAGGGGATCGGAACCCACCCATCAGTGATGAATAGAAAGAAGATTAACAACATCAGATCATATTTTTTGGGAGTGTAATGAGTTGGCAGACTTTAAAGATTCCTTGCAGACTACTCTATCACAGATAGCGGGTGAGCAATTGGGTGTATTAAGGGAAATGATTTTAGTGAGCTATGTTATAGAATTGGGAAAGCCTAGACATAGTAAGGTCTTGTTGTGTCTAATTATGGTGGGTGCCAAAACAGCAACTACTAGAAAATGGAAATCAAAGTCTAATCCAATTGTACTAGAATTAGTGAATATAGTAACAGAGATAAAACAACTGGAATTGGGATCTTTAGAAAAGGGTAGGAGCAAATTACATAGGAAAAATGGGAATTGCGGGAACAATACACACAGGGAAGGAATGAGGTTTAAAAAAAGGGAGGATCTGAATGAGCTGTGTAATGTTTGCCAATGACTGGGTAGATTATAAATGATGTATAATGTTTGCAACTAATATTATGTCAATATAGTTTGTTTTCATTTATATAAATGTATGACTGCCTATGTCGTACGTGATAATTTAATAAAAGATGTTTCTTGTTTAAAAAAAAATATGTATTGTCAAAACATGGATGGAAAAATGGAATTATGCTGAGCAGAGCTTTATGGATAAGATGTAGTCATAATGACCGAGATGGGTTATGCTACAGGGATAGCAGCATATCATTATACAGAGAGGTGTGAAGACTCTAGTAGAGGTAGGTGAGAATAGTTGCAAGGATACCATGGGGAGAAGACACAGAAAAGGTGCAACAGGCATATAGAAGGAAGAAAAGTAGAAAGATGTGTGAGAGATGCAAACAGAAGAGGGAAGTAGGATGAATGAGAATCAGTGAATAACAAGATGTGATAAGGAAGGAGGAAATAGGGGTAAAGTGTTGTGAGAGAGCTGCAGGATTCTTCTAATGTGACCTGATTGAGAACAGAATAACTCGCCAGGAACCAGTTGAGTCTTCACTAAAAAGAATCCTGTGGTTGGAAAATGAACTATTCAGAAAGGTTTCAGAAACCTGTCATTATGTTTTTTTTCTGGTTACTAAATTGTGTCTGGTCTATATTGCATTCATGCAGTTTTCAATCAGTTTTCACCTGAAAGTCTATATTTACACTTAACCACTAGGGGAGGCAATTAACAGTCAATGAAATGAATTCTAAAAATCAAAACCAGAATAAAGTATAGTTATGTACACACCATAACTCTGCGTCTGTGTTGTCTACTTTTATCCCTTCCCAACTGATGGGTCGCAGATTCAGCAACAGATTTGTACACACCATAACTCTGCGTCTGTGTTGTCTACTTTTATCCCTTCCCAACTGATGGGTCGCAGATTCAAAATCAGATTCATCCTGAGCCTTTAGGATCCGTAACTCGAACTCCTCCACTCACACCTAATCCCGCTCATCTACTTAGTTACCTCAGATCGCGTTTGCCCTCTGTTCAGGTAATCACAATATGAAAAAAGGGACATCAGCCATAAACAATCTTTGAGGCAAAAGTGCAGCTACTAATAAAGGGTAAAACAGAAGAAGCAGAGAAAGGGAATCCTGGAGCCGACATACCAAGACTAAATAGGAAAATTCCTCAAGGCATACTACGAGACAGTCAAACAGGAGGGGGTGGTGGTGTTTGGGAAGTTCAGGATGGACAAAGATAGACAACAAAGATGTAAAGTTATGGTGAGTACATAACTATAATATCTGATGTTGTCTTTTTCATCTGTTCCTCAACTCATGGGGCAGAGTCCCCAACTATAGTAACCTTGGGTGGTCCCTCATGGAAGGCTATTGCAGAGTACAGCAAAGTCAAAGGTTGCCCTGTTCCTAGATAAAATGTCCAACTTGTAATGAACTACAAAGGTATGAGCATAGGACTGTGTTGCAGCTGCAGATATGTCATCTATGAGTGCTTTGGACCAAGAGGTGGATGATGCAGCCATAGATTCAGTGGTGTGGACTTTAGGATGTTTGGGTAATGAAAGGCCTTTAATCTGGTAAACAAAGATAATGCAATCCGTGAGGCATCTGGCTGGTGTCACTTGTGATACTGCTTTGCCCAATTTGGGCTTGGAAAAAGGGACAAACATTTCTTCTGATTTCCTTTGGAATTCAGCTCTGTGAATGCAGAATCTAACCTAATTATGAGCATCCAATAAATGAAGCATGTGTTCTCCCTTGTTAGAAAAATTTGGAAAGAAGACTGAGAGATTAACTGATTGCTTAAGATTTGTGTAGTTGGAGAAAAGAAATATAGAACACCGGAAGGCCAATCATGAACTAGAGAGTCTCTCAGTGACTCCTTCTCCAGGAGGATCAGAGAAAAGTACCTGCAGCACTTCGCACTGAGGGGAGAAGCAAAGAGGTCACAGCATGGTTGACCCAATCGGCAAAATATTACTTCGACCAGTGATTGAGAGACCACTCATGAAGTAGTAAAAGGAACCTGCTCAGTTTGTTTGCTACCATGTTGGTTTTCCCCAGAATATGCGTTACCAAGAGAAAGCGGCCAGAAGAGATCCCCCCCACTGCCAAACTCTCACTGCCTCCTGAAGAGGGAAGGACCGAGTTCTCCCCTGCTTGTTAATGTACCAAACCACACATGTTGCCAGTCTGAACTGCAACCATCCCTAGAGGGAGAACATCTTGAAACACCTGTAACACGAACAGGACTGTGCTCATTTCCAGGATACTGATACTAAGACTGGCCTCTGTCTGGAACCACATGCCTTTGACTGTCCTTCCCAAGTAATGCCCCCCAACCCTAGATGGCAGGCATCCATAGTCAATGTGGCCTTGGGTGCAGAAAGAATGAAAAGGCATAGCCCCAAAAGACTTATTTTAAGTTAATCCAACACGCTATGTGATGCTTGCAAATGTCTGTAATGTGAATGGGAGTCGGTGGATGCTGCCTTATTGACCACTGTACCACAATAGTCCACTTAAGTACCTTCATGTGAACGTGAGCCAAGGGTACCAGCACTATAGAAGCTGCCAATGAACCCAGCACTGCAAGATTAATGTGGTTAGAAGTGAATGAAGAAAAAGGATGTGTAATGCCTGCTTTCTTAAATTGTCTAATCTTGTCTGTGCAGACTTGCTACTTGTGTTTGGGTATTTTGATGGTCCCCAATGGACTCCAGAGTTTACGTAGGGCAGAGCTGAGCTTGGTGTGATTTATAGTAATGCCTACCTGGAGACAGAGGTGAAGGAAGTAGCCCCAGGTTTCAAATAGTAGAGGCTTGGTGGAAGCAGATGGGAGTCAGTCGTCTAGATAAGGAAACACTTGTAATCTGTGCAGTCACAGGTGAGCCCCTATCACTGCCATGCACTTAAACACCCTGGGGGCTGTGGAGAGACCAAACAGCAGTGCTCTGAACTGGTAGTGACTGGTTTCCAGCCAGAAGCATAGATATCTTTTAGAGAGCCTGTGTATTTTGATATGATATTACACATCCAGGAGGTCTAAGGAGCACATACATTCGTCCTTCTGTAAGAGTGGCAAGATAAACTGAACCATGACCATCCAGAGCTTAGTGTGTTTCATGAATTGATTTAGATTGCTTAGATCAAGAATAGGTCTTAAGTCCCGGGTCTTCTTTGGCACCAAAAAAAAAATCTAAAGTAGGTCCTGGATCCTTGTTGGTCTAGTGACACCAGTTGGATGACTTCTCCAGCAGCTTTTATAGTTTGACAGCTGCCACTTTCCTCTGACTGGGTGGAATGTCTGGAATTTTACTGCATTTCAGAGGGAAAAGGGAAAATAGCATGTAATAACCTCTGGATATTATATTCTGCACCCAGAAATCTTTGGTAATGGCTATCCAGGCTTGTGGTTGCACAGATAAGCGTCCTCCTATTGCATCCAGAGTGCAGCAGTCAGTTAACCCTTCAGTGACTATGGAAGAGCTTCTCCAAGAATGGAGCTCTGAAGCCCTGGTGTTGCAGGCCACCTCTGCCAGGAGGGTGGCATCTCCCATTAGAATCCCCTCCCCCCATTGCAAGGGGATCTTTCTCTACAGGAGTCTTGAGAAGAACCTTGTGTCTTTCTGAACCACAATTTTCTGCCACCTCTCTGGTTTCAAGAGAAGCTCCTTTGAGGGGCAGAAAAACAGATTCCCATGGCAGACAAAGCCTTCCCATCTTGTTCACTCAGTGGAAGTCTCTTTCACCTTACGGCCAAATGAGGTGGATCCATCAAAACTCTTAAAGGGCTCCTCATAATCTCAAAGGTGCATCTAGGCATGCCTTCTAATGGTTATTCCTATGCCCACTGCTCTAGCAGCTCCCTCTGATACACGAGAAACCAGTCTCACGGAAGCAAGGGACAGAGGCTGGAAGCCGGCTAGTTGCAAAGAACAGTCTTCTTGTCCTCTGCAGACATGAACTCAGAGAGGATACTGGAGAAGTGTTTGACGAATTCCATCTGAAATCTTGTCACATGAGCCAGATAATTTAGAGACCTGAGGGCAAAGATTGCTGATGTGTAAATATATTTCCCAAATCTGTCCAATGCCCTAGACTCCCTACTGGGGAATGGAAAGTAAAACTCTAATCAGGGAATTCCTTCTTGGTGGCTGCGTCAACCACCATAGCATCTGCTGATGGCCCCTTGCTCCAATGAGCCCTATCCTTTGGTGCAACAGGATATCTGTCAGGGCATTTAGAGATGGGCTCCATGACACCCAGCTCCTTCCAAGCCCACCAGGAGATAAGAGCTACCATTTCATCTGCTGGGAGGAATACCTAAATAGTAGCCGAGTTGGCTCCAAAAGCCTCAAGATACACTGACTCCTCTTGGGAAGGGGGGTTGAAAGACCAACCACCTTTCGGTCTCAAAAGTATGAGTATTTCTCCAAATGAAACATCCTCAAAGGGTAACATAGAGGACACTTTCCCCTCACTGAAGTCAGTGTCAGTGGTTAACAGCTCTTGTGGAGAGCCTGCATCCTCTTACACATCCACTTCTGAGGAGGCTTTTTGTTGGGAAGCTCCGGACGGGACTCCAAAGTACCAGCAGAGTCCTGAATGAAGAGTGCCTTGAGACTTGACTGAAAAAGCTGTCTTGATGGGACAGGATGAAAAGACCCAGTTTCCACAAAAGATAGTTAAACATGGCAATGGACAAAAGGTTGGCAAGGATGTCTTTTCCACCACAGTGGAGAAAGCTCTCTCCACTACTTCGAAAGCTGAAACCATGGGGGAACCAAGCCTCGACCTCACTGGATTCATAAAAGCCAGTGTAGAATGAAACCCAATCATCCCAGACTCCAGCCTTGAAGCAGAAGGTCAGAACTAAGCTGTCTAACACCAAGGCTCTAAGAGGGAGTGATGGCTCCAAGAACATCAGAGTTGATCCCAGCCTTCTAGATCTGGTGCTGACCCTACGGCTCCAAGATCAAACAGAATTAGACAAGGTCAGACCTAACTGGGTCAGAGAAGATGTCGGAGTTGATGAGAGCCAAGTCTTCAGAGCTGACGCAAACATATTCAGAAATCTTGGATCCAAAATCTCTGAAACCACTAGACATATTGTAGTAGGAGTCAATGGTTGGGGTTGTGCAGTAGATAGGCTCATGAATCTGATGGGAGATGGAGACTGAATAACACCCAAATGCATCTGGGTTCTGAGAAATTCTCACCATCCTATCCACATTCACTTCTGTTAAGCTCCTAGACAATCTAATGAAAGATGATGTTGAAGGTGGAGGGAATACTCTTTGAGGAGAAGGAAGGAAGGGAGAGTGTAGCCTTGAAGTTACTGGTTCTAGAGTAAAATTAGTAGGAGCATGAAATGACTTGGACCAAATTGGATCCAACAGTCTAATTTTTTGTCAGAGTCAAGAGCTGTAGAGGTGGTCAGATATGACATTTTTGAAACTTTGTTGGGTGGAGCCGAGCCCAAAGAAGTTGAAGGATGAGAGCTGTCAGAGGAGCACTTTGAGTCTGTAGTTTTGTCTGCTGCCTCTCCTGAGGATTTTTGGGAGAAGGATGGGTCTCCACAGACAGATGAAGAAGAAAGAAGAAGACCTTTAAAAATTAACTTATTCTTCCTTTTTTTTTGCATATATACAGTTAAATAGCATCACTAATTTGCATAAAACAAGAACTTAATATGTTTCCAAGTCTAGAGTATCCATACTCAAAACCCAAAGTTGACAATGATGTGAAGGGTGTCCAATTCATCTGATTTATTTGATCATGCAAAATATTAAACTCTATATATTTAAAAGTATTCATAACCTTATTTGAAAGACATGAGTAAAATAATAGTGTGAAAGTGATCACAATGCAATCAGATCCACCAATGGGAGAAAATATTCCAGAGAGTAGTCAAGTAGAAGTTGTAATTGCAACAATATCTAGGATATTTGAACCTCTCTTACTACAGGTAACCAAGTTGAGTCAAAGCATAAAAAGCAAGAATGTCAAAACATTCTCTTTAATAAATACAGTTAGAAAATAACGACTATTCAATATTTGGATAATTAAAGTCATGAATGACAATAATATTAGATTTTGTTTTTACAAAGACAGTCATCTAAATTATTAAAAAAATTCCAGTGAACTTCACTAGACATAATTGGAGCTCTGTACAGCAAAGCAACCGCAAATGAAGGACTACAAGGTTTAACAAAAATCGGACAGAAATTGCTTCAACCTCAAGCCTTAAACTTGATGGAATAGAGTTATGAACCCATAACATTACAGTCCACTCACCCTCTGTATCGTCTACAACTGCTCATGTCTGTGATACATCCAACATAATTTTATGATTGGGTGGTCTCCCCAGACTATTCCGGTAGTCAGCCTTGCAGTAACATATTAGCAGTTCCTGTGGAGGAAGGGATCCTATTAGGAGATTCAGAAGGCACTATCAGAAACCCTGCCTTAGGAAACTAGATAGTGCAAAGACACACCACAACATCCTGCCACTCTCTCCTTGTTAAACAGATCACCTGCAAAACTACTGGCCTCCATTAAATGTCACACAGTTAGTCACTCACCCAGGACTTAGGTTCAAAGGTTGGTACTAGGCTATCGGCCCTAATGCCTATGCAAGCCTAGCCATAACAATTCCCTGGAAACTTTTTCCCACGATATTTACTTCTCCAGGCCCCTGTCTAGCAGGGCAAATTACATGATCCCCGGGGTGAGTTTCCTATCTCCCATCCAATCATCAAGGTTCCTTTTGAAGAGGGCCAATGAGGTATTCTGCTTGACATGTATGGGCAGTCTATTCCAGAGTATGGGGAGTCTCTGGGTCAGGAACCTATCCCTCCAGCATGTTTTGTTCATTGTGATGATAAGGTTTATATCCCTGGAGTGTATGGCTCTGAGGGATTGGGATTTCTTTAAGTGGAGCATGTCCAACAGCTCAGGGTTTGACATGGCCTTGTATGTTAAGAAGAGATCGCCTCTGAGTAGATGATATGCCACAGAGTATAGCTGGAATTTTTTAGACGGTCAGCATATGGCATTTGCTTTAGGCCTGTAATTCTTTTAGTGAGGTACTTCTGTGGCCTTTCCAGCTGTTGCAGATGTCTTGTGAGGTACATCCCAAGTGGGGCATTATACTCTATAATGGGTCTAATGAGGGATGAGTACAGTGGGACAATGACCTCCTTTTTTCTGGATGAAAAGCCCTTGGTGATGAGGTGGGCCACGTAGAAGGATTTCCTGACTGTTGTGGCGATGTGGTTATCGAAAGTGAGACCACTGTCCACTTGTGTCCCTAAGTCTCTCATCACACTTTCGATGTTTAGTGTCCTGCCACCTACGTGGTAGTTCTGGGTACATGTTTTTTTTTCCAAAGGGGATGACTACATTTCTTGGCATTAAGCTTGAGCCCATGGCTCTGGCACCAGGCATCTGTTTCTGTAAGGCCCTTTTGTAGAATATCCACATCATTTGGGGATTCAATAATGGCTCCCAGTTTGCAGTCATCTGCAAACTTTGTTAGCCAGAGTCCCTTAGTGTTGGCCTGTACCTCAGAGAAGTAGATGCCAAACAATAGGAAAGCTGGCTACTCATCTACTTCATCTTACTACCAACAACCCCCTACTGACCATACCGGCAATTCATAAAACCTCTTTTCAAACCTGGATCCCCAGCTGTATAGACAGAAAGACTCAGTGTCATTGGGTTGACCAAGATAAAGTCCCATTTCACAGTTCAGTATCAGACTAGCATCAGTTATTAACAGAGGGAGTAGGACTATCTGCACCTCTACTTGTGCATATAAGAAACAACTACATGAGTGCCTAACCTTATTAAGTAGGGCTCCAAAACAAGTTGAACTTCGATCTTGACTACTAATATGTAACAGGTTCTCCAAGTTACACCTGTAATCCTTTGTCAGAATGATCTGAGATAAGTCACTTTCCCCACCACAAAAAAAAAAAAAGAAAGTCTATCATGAGAACCTGGGATGCAGCAAGATAAGCTGAAAGGCCCCACCCTCCCCCTGACAGAACTTATTCAGCATTCCAGAGAGACGTATCAAGGATGTGCAACCTGTGGTATATCCAAGAGGGAATGAGGATTCTTTAGAAGACAATACACTACTTGCTGGACCATCTTTACATAGAAGTTGTGCAGGATAAAGTACAGTTTTGTACCTACCATAAATGTAGATGTTCGAAGATCCACATTGCTGCAGTCCTTACACTTGGGTAGTCCGCTGTCCTCGGTCGGCCCGAATATCAAAGTATAAGGCTTGACATCAGGACGTCAGGGTACAAATGCGCATGACCGACGTCATATCCTCAATCTTTTCTTGCCCCAGATGTCAGAAGACCCTAAAAAGAAAGGTCAAAACCAAAAGACAGCAAACAACCAACCAACCACCCTTGCACTAATAATATGTACAATATATACAATATACACAATATATACAACCCAACCCACACAACTAACTACAGAGGGGAAGGAGGGGACTGCAGCAATGTGGATCTTGAACATCTACATTTATGGTAGGTACAAAACTGTACTATGTTCTTCATCTCACATTGCTGCAGTCCTTACACTTGGGTAGAATCCCAAAGCAGAGGTAAGGGAGGATGGCAAAACTATAAAGAAGCAGGAGCTGCCAAAATGCCCTGTAAAATAGCAGTGGCAAAACCAGTCCTAGATTTAGAGTAAAGTGGAAGGTGATAATGCTTAGAAAAAGTATGCACTGAACTCCAAGTAGCTGCCTCCAAAATATCTTTAGTTGCCACCCCTTAAAAAGCTGTGTGGCAGTAGCCCTAGTGGAATGAGGCCTAATCCCAGCTGGAATCTCCTTGCCATGATGGGAATAACAGAAAGCAATGCAAAACCCAATCCACTTAGAAATAGTTTGTTTTGACACAGGCTTGCCCTGAGAACCCAAAGCAAATGAAACAAATAACTGCTGAGACTGCCTGAACCCTTTAGTTCTGTCCAAATAATATACTGCCTGTGTACATCTAAAGTATGCAAAATCTTTTCCCCTTTATTTTGGGGATTTGCATAAAAAGTAGGCAAATGAATAGTTTGGTTTAAAGCCACACTAGAAACCACTTTAGGCATAAAGGAAGGATTAGAGATACCCTATCCTTATGGAAAATTAAGAAAGGCTCAACCGCCATAAGGGCCTGCAACTCAGAAACCCTTCTTGCAGAGGTAATGGCCAACAAAAAGCAGTCTTCCATGATAAAAATTTCAACTCGGTAGTAGCTGCAGGCTCAAAAGGTTGTAGAGTGAGTTTCTCCAACACAAAATTGAGATCCCAAGCAGGAGTAGGAGCTCTAACGGGGGTCTTATATTCTTTGCCCCTCTAAGAAATTGCTTGAACAAAGGATGAGAAAACAATGGTGGGTCACAATCATAGTGAGCGAAATTGCTGCAGCATGAACCTTAATAGAAGAGAAGGACAAACCTTTGTCCAGTAACTCAGTAAGATATTGAAGAGCCACACTTAAATTAGGCTCAGAAACATCAAAATCCTTTGCTGCACTCCAAAATAAAAATCTCTTCCATTTATCTCACTTTCCTTGTACTAGGCCTTCTAGCTTCCAAAATAACATTCAAAACTTGCTGTGGAAGTTGAGGCCCACTATGGTTCAAAACAGAATATGCCAGGCTGTTAGGTGCAGAGAGTGAAGCTTGACATTGAGCAAATGACTGTCCTCCTGAGACAACAGGTGTGGAATCAAGGCAAAGGCCATGGAGGCTCCTACCAGGCTTCTCAGTAATGGGTACCAATGCTGTCGAGGCCAATCTGGAGCTATCAAAATCATCCTTGGCTTGTCCTGTCTGGCCTTTAGTAGTACCTTTGGGAGGAGAGGCAGAGGTGGAAAGGCATACACATGAAGATTGCTCCAATTGAAAGAAAGAGCATCCACTTTCCAAGCTGTGGGATGAAACCAAACTTTGGCAGCTGGTGGTTTAGTGGAGAAGTGAACAGATCTATGTCTGGAGTTCCCCATGACACTGTCAATTTCTGAAATACATGAGGATCCAATTTGATCCATAATTCGTCTGCTCAACACATCTGCTAAGGAGTTCTGTGCTCCCGGCAGAAACCTTGCCTGAAGATTTAGCTGTAAACTGAGAGCAGTCTCCCACAAAATCATTGCTTGCCTGCATAGAGGATAAGAATGTGTTGTTGATGTACCACATGACAGTTGTGTTGTCTGTTAGAATCAACACCTGCCCTGGAAGAAGTAAATCCTTGAAAGCAATTAATGCAAACTGGACTGCTAACATCTCTTTCAAGTTGATATGTAGATGTAGTCTGGCAGGCCACTTGTCTTGTATCCACTTTCCATTCAGATGAGCTCCCCAAGCTTTGTCTGAGGCATCTGTCGTTAGAATCTGACTGTCACAGAGAGTCCCTTGTTTAGGTGACATTCCTGAGCCCACCACAACAATTCCTTTTGAATGCAAGGTATTATTTGAATGACAGTGTCCAAATCCTGGCAGTGCTGTGTCCATACATTTTTGAGATACCATTGTAGCTTCCTCATATGCAGTTTGGCATTGGGAAGCACCAGAATACAAGATGCCATGAACCCCAAGGCTTGAAGGACTGTCCTTGCAGTCAGCCTGGACTGATGAGACAATTGATGAAAGTAAAGGGAAAGATTCTTTTGTTTGTCCGGGGTCAAAAGGCCATCTGGGATGCTGTATTCAGTCTCACACCCAGAAAGCACATGTCCTGAGAGGGTACTAGACTGGACTTTATTTCGCTCACAGAATACCCCAGGCATCTTAGCACTGCTATCACATATTCCAAATGATGAAGAAGCTCGTCCCTTCCTTGAGCCAGAATCAGGCAATCGTCCAAATAAGGATAGATCTGTATTCCTTTTAACCTGAGGAAAGCTATCACTGGAGCCAGAACTGAACACTCTGGGTAGATAAGCCAAAGGGCAATGCAGAGAACTGATAATGAGAAGTCCCAGCTCCTGCAACTCAGTCTGATAGGAACATGAAGGTAAGCCTCCTTGAGATCCAAAGTTACCATCCAATGATCTTTGCCCAGCAGAGGTAAAAGCTGTTGTAGCGTCAACATTTTGAACTTGGGAATGTCCAGATAAGTGTTGAGGATAGATAAATCCAAAATTGGTCTCCACCTTCTGGCATAGGGACCTATTTGGAGTAACAGAGAAATTTGCTTGTGAGCCTCTATTCTTTGCTGAGGAGGAACGTCTGGCATGCCTTTGAAAGGAGGCAAGGTATGGAAATAAAACCTGTAACCGTGGTGTATGATATCCAATACCCATCTGTCTTGGGTAATTAAACTCCAATTTTCTTTGAAAAGTGCCAACCTTCCTCCCAAAGGTGCTGCCAGAGGCTCTGGCAGCTGAAAAGGTAGGTCATTGGGTCTGTTTACGAAAGGACTGACCCCTGCCCTCACCGAAGACTGTGCAGGTGAACTCCCTGTTCTAGGCCTGAAAGAGCCCTGAGCTCTGCCTAGACTGGGAATCATAAGAAGGATCCTTGGTAGGCCAATTTCTACTAAACTTGGAGGCTGAACCTGCAAAAAATCTTTAACAGTCTGCATAGACTTAGCCTTGTCTTCCATTTTCTTTAAGACTGCCTCAACAGGAGAACCAAACAACACATCAGATTGTAAAGGAGCATCTAAAATCCTTGTCTTAACATGGTCAGATAAATTCTGATAGAGGCCTGTTCAGCACCAAAAACACATTGCAAAGAATGCTTACCCACCTGTTCAGAAACATGTACTAAATCTTGTAACTCTTTACACTCAATACCCTCATCTACCTTAGACTTCAATTGTGAAAGGAGATAGTTTTGGTATTTCAACATGTGAAACTGGCAATTCAAAGCCCTCATAGCTAGGGTGGAGGAAGTATAAACTTTCTTTCCCCATCTATCCAAAGCCCTGGCCTCTTTATCTGGAGGAACCGGATTTTTGACAACAGAAGCCTTAACACCCCTTAGGCCCCTGACTAACAGTTTCTGGGTCTGCCCTAGGACTCTTAAAAAGATACTTATGAGCTTCAGGCACCCTGTAATACCTGTCCGGTTTAACAGGAGCAGGAGGCAAAGAATCAGGATTAAGGGAAGCTTCTGCAAACACATCTTCCACAACATCCAGAACAGGAGGTATAGCCAAAGGCCTATGCTGGGGTAAAACAAAAATTCCCTAAGCCTTTTCCTGGAATCAGAGAAGTCCTGACCTTCCCACTTAAAATGCTCCCTCATGGAATGAAGAGTCTCTGAAAAAGAAAAATCCTCAGGAGGAGAAGCAGAAGGAGTAGAATCATCCACATCAGAATCAGAATAAGGAGAATACTCCTGCAAGTCTTCAGCCAAGACTCAGAAACATCCGAAGCCTGCTCAAAACTCCCTAGCTCAGGTTCCACCCTAGGCCTCTTATCAGGAGGGGGCAAAGAACCTCTAATCAAAGTAATCAAATCTTCTGCCATTTTAAGCATATGCTTCTTGGGCACAGATCCTGAAGAACTAGGGGTGACACCAACTGTAGCTAAACCTGGCCTGCCTCTGGGAGAAGCCTTGGAAACAGAAGGAGAGGGCCTAACCACCCTAGGAAGGGAGGGGAGCACAGTAACTTGAGAAGCCCCTTCAGCCTGACCTGCCTCCTGAGAGGCCACATCCTGCAATAACAAAGTCTCTCCCTGGGACTCCAGAGAAACCTCCGAACCACCGCTCCACCAACACCTCTAAAGAACCTCTTCAAGCCTAGGCTTAGCTGCTTTGTCCTTGCGCTCTTGAAGAAGCGGGCGGGAGCATCCGGCGGCATTTTATAATTGCACCGCTTCAAGACTAACCTGGCACAATCTAACCTTCTCTTTATAGTGCGCTTATTGAATCTAGCACAAGAGCGACACCCAACAACGTCGTGCTCAGGCCCTAAGCAAGGAATACACAAAGTATGATAATCTCTTATCTGTTTCCCACAAGAAATACAGTTATTCACTTTTTCTGACATCCGGTAAACCACTGAGGCAAGAAAAACTAAAATATTACTTAGCCAACTTTGACTCGGTCTGAAACTCCGATTGAAAAATTTCAGAATCTGCTTCTGCATCGGACCATGCGGCAAAAGACTGAGGATATGACGCCGGTCATGCGCATTTGTACCCTGACGCCCTGATGTCAGTCTAATGCGCGCCTTATACTTTGATATTCCGAGGACAGCGGACTACCCAAGTGTAAGGACTGCAGCAATGTGAGATGAAGAACATCATAAAATCATTGCTGCCACAAGATCCAGCAGAGAAAGCAATGTACAAAGTGCAAGGTTAGTTAATTTATAACACTGGTGAATCTCTGACTCCATGTCAGTGGAACTGGCTTTAGGTAATATTCTGGTGAACATTACATCATTCTATATCCTATAATATTTGGCTGAATGTCATGATTTTAAACAAGAAAAATTCTAACACAGGAAATTTTAAAATGTTAACACAATGATAGTAATTATACTATAAAGTTTACATCAAAAAGATGTGTCAGGTTTGCTCTATAGACCATCACTGATGAATATCAGAACAGGTGAACAAGCATGATACAAAGTACAGTTGTGTACACTTACCATAAATGTAGATGTTCGAGTGTATTCACTGTTGCAGTCCTCACATATGGGTTATCTGGCTCCTGGTAGCCCTCAGTCGGCCCGAATACCAGAGTCCTTGGTATATGATGTCGGGTGCCGCTGGCTGTAAAACTGATGTCAGAACGTCAGTTATAAAGGGAGGCAGCCGACGTCATTTCCTCAGTTTTTCTTGCCTTAACTGTCAGGAGCACCCAAAAGAAGGCTAACCCAGGAAGATAGCACCTTGGACACATGTTCATACAAAAAATAAAAATATACAGTCTGTGCCTCAGGAAAAAAAGGGGGAATGGAGAGTGGGAAACCAGGACTGCAAGAGTGAATACACTCAAACATCTACATTTATGGTAATTGTGCACAATTGTACTATGTTCTTCGTGTTTCACTTTTGCAGTCCTCAGATATAGGTTGATACCCAAAGCCCAGGAAAAAGACAAAGGGTGGAGGAAAGACCACAGATTAAGGGTTGGTAAAAAGGCCCTGCAAAACTACAGAGGCAAAACCAGCCCTGGATTTAGAAAACAAAGGTAGATTGTAATGCTTTGTGAAAGTATGGACAGAAGACCAAGTAGCTGCTTTTAGAATGTCCTTAGTAGGCACACCTCTCAAAGGCTGCAGAGGTAGAGGCTGCTCTAGTAGAATGGGTCCTAATACTCTGAGGGGGAAGCTTCCCATGCTGCAAGTAACAAAAGTGAATACAATGAGCAATCCGTTTGGAGATGGTTTGTTTTGAAATAGCTTTACCCAGAGCCCCAGGAGCAAAACTAACCAACTGTTCAGATTTTCGAAAGGGTTTAGTCCCAAGTAAAATCTCAGCTGTCTATGCAAATCAAGAGAGTACAGAATCCTTTCCCCTTTATTTTGGGGATTGTTGAAAAATGTAGGCAGGTGAATAGACTGGTTAAGGGTTAAACTGGAAACTACCTTGGGCATAAAGGAGGGATTAGTTCTCAGAGAAACCCGATCTGAGTGAAAAATAATGTAAGGTTCTACTGCCATTAAGGCTTGCAGCTCAGATACCCTTCTAGCTGAAGTAATAGCTAAAAGGAAAGCAGTCTTCCAGGATAGAAACTTCAAATCTGCAGAGGCAGCTGATTCAAAGGAAGGCAAAGTAAGTTTTTCCAGGACAAAATTAAGATCCCAAGCAGGAGTAGGAGCTCTTCTGGGAGGTCTAAGTTTACTAGCTCCCATCAGGAACTGTTTCATCAAGGGATGAGAAAAAAATGGGTTGCTCAAAAGAACAATGAGCCGAAATTGCTGAAGAGTGAATTTTGATTGAAGAAAAGGAAAGTCCACCATTAAGCAGTCCTCGTAGGTAGTCAAGAATGAGGGAAAGAGAAGGATGAGAAGAGTCTTCTCCTTTAGCCAGCATCCAAGAGCAAAATCTCTTCCATTTATCTGCATAGGATTTTCTGGTGCTAGGCCTCCTGGCCTCAAGAAGAACTTCAAACACCTGTTGGGAAAGATTTAAAGTATTAGCCAGGCAGTTAAATGCAGAGTTTGAAGATGAGGATGAAGGAATTTTCCCGCTCCCTGAACCAACAGATCTGGAACCTGGGGAAGATGCCAAGGCTGAGCCTGTGAAAGGCTGCGAAGGAGGGGATACCAATGCTGCCTGGGCCAATCTGGTGCTATCAGAATAGCCTTTGGTTTTTCGTCCCTTATCTTTAGCAGCAATCTGGGTAGAAGAGGCAGAGGAGGGAATGCATAAATTGAGAGATGTGTCCATGGGAAGGACAACGTGTCCACCCTCCAAGCTTTGTTGTGAAACTCCCTGGTGCAGAAGGTTGAAAAGAGATGATTGGTGTGAGAGGAGAAAAGATCCACTTGTGGGGTGCCCCAGTGATGACCAATACAATGGAAAATGTCCTTGTTCAGTTGCCACTCGTGAGGATCCAGAATATGTCTGCTCAAATGATCCACCAATGCGTTTAGCCTCCCTGGAAGATACTGGGCTATTAGATGTAAGCCCCTGGATGCTGCTATAGACCACAGTCTCATGCTTTGTTTGCACAAGGGGTAAGAGTAAGTCCCCCCTTGCTTGTTGATGTACCACATGACTGTGGTATTGTCTGTCCTGATTAGCAGAGTCCCAGGGTAGAGTAGGTCCTTGAAAGCTAGCAAGGCCTGCTGCACTGCCATCAATTCTTTTAAGTTTATGTACAGATGAATCTGCTGGGTACTCTAAGTCCCCAGTATGCCCCTGCCTTGCAGATGAGCCCCCCATGCAACATCTGAGGTGTCTGTGGTGAGAGTTTGGCTGGCAGGGAGTGGGTGGAAAGGCAGACCCTTGTTCTGAGAACATGCTGTCGCCCACCAGAGGAACTCCATTTGTAGACAGGGAATCAGAGGAAGAATCAAGTCTAAGTCCTGTGTGTGTTGACACCAAAGATTCTTGAGGTACCATTGAAGTCCTCTCATATGCAGCCTTGCATATGGGATCATCAAAATACATGAAGCCATGAACCCCAGTGCTTGCAGGAATTGCCTTGCAGAGAGCTGGGTCATGCTTGCGAAGTTCATGAAGTAAGCCGAAAGATCTTGCTTCTGTTGAGGGAGGAATACCATCTGGGTGGCTGTATTCAGACTCGCTCCCAGGAAAACAATCTTCCTTGTAGGAACCAACTTTGACTTCTTTTCATTCAGAGTGTAACCCAAGAGGTGAGAATGTTCTTCACAAATTCCAAATCCTTTTCTAGTTGTTCTGGGGAGTTTGCTTGAATGAGACAGTCATTCAGGTAAGGATAAATTTGAATGTTTCTCTGCCTGCAAAAAGCAATGGCTGAAGCAAGACACTTCGCAAAAACACTGGGAGCAGTAGATAAGACAAAGGGCAATGCAGAGAATTGAAAGTGTTGCTCCCCAGCCCTGAATCGAAGGAACTGCCTGCAACTTTCCCTTATTGGGATGTGCAGATAAGCCTCCTTGGGATCCCAAGTTACCAGCCATGAATCTTTGCCCAGCATTGGTAGTAACTGTTGAAGGGTGAGCACCTTGAATTTGGGGATCACCAGAAAAGTGTTTGGAATAGACAAATCCAGAATAGGGTGCCAGGTGCCCCTTTTCTTGGGTACTAGAAAAAGTCTTGAATAAAAACCTAGGCCTGTCTGATTTGCAGGAACTGTCTCTATAGCCCCTATAGTTTGTAGAAAATAAATTTGAGTTTCTACCTCTGCCCTGAGAGTTCTGGGTTTCTCCGGGTACCCTTGCAAAACAGGGAAGGTGTGAAAGTAAAATTTGTAACCTTGGTTTACTATAGTAAGCAAGCATTTATCATCTGTGATGGTAGACCATACCTCTGCGAACCTGGCTAACCTTCCCCCCAAAGGAAACCCACAGCCCGCAGAGGTAGGCACAAGAAGGCCGGAGTCATTGAGAATGTTTGCTTTGGGAAGCTGGCTTAGAACTCCATGAATTAGCAGAAGAATGCCACTGTTTAGCCCTTTGAGGGGCAGAAGCCTGCCCTCTGGAAGATCTGAAACCCCTAGGCTTAGAGCGACCCTGCTTGCCAGGATCAGGGAAAGACCAATTCTTGGAAGGATAATGCCTATTAAACCGAGGAGGCTGAACCTAAAGGAAATCTTTTACAGCTTGCATAGATTTTGCCTTATCCTCCAACTTCTTAAGTACCTCCTCAGCCTTAATACCAAAAAGACTGTCCTTGTGCAAAGGAACATCCAGCAATTTAGATTTAACAAGTACAGAAAGAGCCTGCTCCCTAAGCCAAGCATGCCTTCTTATTACGGAACCAGTGGCTGCTGCTCTGCAGGAAGCCTCCAAAGTGTCAAAACTACAATGAAGTGAATGCTTATTAAGTAAAGTGGCAGAATTCAGTAAGTCTTGTAAATCTTTGTTCTCCATCATGGAAGGAATATCTCCAAGTTTAGCCTTAATAGCCTCCAAAGTATGCTGCTGATACTTCAGCATGTGAAAAAGACAATTCATGGACCTAATGGCAAGAGTTGCAGAGGTATAGACTTTTTTACCCCACCTGTCCAAGGCCCTAGACTCCTTATCAGAAGGCACAGGGTTTTTTAGCAATAGTAGCCTTAACACCCTCGGGGCCTTGAGAAATCATTTCAGGATCAGCAGTAGGGTTTTTTAACAAGGAACTGATGAGAATCAGGAACCCTATAATACCTATCTGGTTTTCTGGGGGCAGGAGGAACTGAATTAGTAGTTAAAAGAATTTTCCATGAAAAAATCACCTACAACTTCCAAAAAGTACAGTTTTGTACCTACCATAAATGTAGATGTCCAATAGGTATGCATCTGCAGTCCTTACATATGGGTTTGTCCTGCCTCAGGCAGCCCTTCGGTCGGCCGGATTCCAAAGTCTGGGTCCGGCTTCGGCTGATGTCGCCCTTTCCCCGATGTCAGAGCGCCTGGGGTATAAAATCGTCAGCCGACGCCATCTTCCTCAGTTTTTTTTGCCCCAGATGCCAGGTGCCCTCTAAGGAAGGCTAAATTTGGAGAGATGCAAAAATTTCCAAACATGCACAGTAATATAAAACAAATACACCATAATAGATAACCCCAGCTAGCTATAAGAGGGATAAGTACCCAAGAAATATCACAGAGGGAAGGAGGGAGGGTTAACTGCAGATGCATACCTATCGGACATCTACATTTATGGTAGGTACAAAACTGTACTATGTCCTTCAAGGATGCATCTGCAGTCCTTACATATGGGTAGAATACCATAGCCAAGCTGGGGTGGTAGGATCTAAGTAAAGGATGGTGTAGCTAAAATGCCTTGCAGGACTGCCGTAGCAAAGCCTGCTCTGGATCTGGAATATAAGGGTAAGTTGTAATGCTTGGAAAATGTATGCACGGAGCTCCATGTAGCAGCTTCTAAAATGTCCTTGGTAGCCACCCCTCTTAAGAAGGCTGTGGAGGTGGCTGTGACTCTGGTGGAATGAGGTCTAATTGTAGCTGGCACAGTTTTGCCATGAAAAGAGTAACAGAATCGAATGCAATTCCCTATCCATTTTGAAATTGTCTGTTTGGAAATTGCTTTTCCTTGTATACCAGCAGCATAAGCTACAAAGAGCTGGTCAGTTTTTCTGTAAGTCTTAGTTCTGTCCAAGTAGTAGCGCAACTGTCTGTGAATGTCTAGGGTATGCAGAAGTTTCTCCCCCTTGTTTTGTGGATTTGGGAAGAAGGTAGGCAGGTGAATAGCTTGGTTCAGTGAGACCCTGGATACCACCTTTGGCATGAATGAAGGATTGGTTCTCAATGAGACTCTGTCCTGATGAAAAATAAGGAATGGTTGAACTGCCATGAGGGCCTGCAATTCAGATACTCTTCTTGCTGAGGTTATGGCCAGAAGGAAGGCAGTCTTCCAAGACAGGAACTGTAGTTCTGAAGATGCTGCTGGTTCAAAGGGAGGTAGAGTTAGTTTTTCCAACATGAAGTTAAGGTCCCATGTAGGCACTGGTGGTTTCCTTGGAGGATTGATGTTTTTAATTCCTCTTAGAAACTGCCTTAGGAGAGGATGAGAGAAGACAGGTGGATCAGTATTGTATTCTGCTGAAATTGCTGAAGCATGAATTTTTATGGAAGAGTAAGAAAGGCCATTGAGGAGCATTTCTGCCAAGTATTCCAGGATATGTGCCATGTTCATCACTGTCGCATCTAGGCCCTTTGCGGTGCTCCAAGTGCGAAATCTTTTCCATTTTGCTGAATATGCCTTTCTTGTGGAAGGCCTGCGAGCTTCCATGATGATATCCTTCACTCTCTTGGAGAGCTTTTCCTGATGAGGAGTCAAGGTATTCTCCAGGCTGTCAGCTGCAGGGTTTTCAGGCTGGAGTGCAGTGTTTTGTAATTGTGCTGTGTCAGAAGTGGCCATTGTGGTAGAGGCCACGGTTTCATGCGTGACATGCTCCTTAACAGTGGGTACCAGTGCTGCCTTGGCCAGTCTGGAGCTATCAGAATCACTTTTGGCTGCTCTGTCCTGATTTTCAGTAAGACCTTGATCATTAATGGAAGAGGTGTAAATGCGTACACTGTTACAGAGTATTCCAGCTGAAAGAGAGGTAGTCCACTTTCCATGCTTGTGGGTGGTATGTCCTTGAGCAGAATTTCTTCAGCTGATGGTTGTGGTGGGAGGCAAAAAGATCTATGTCCGGCCTCCCCCATGATTGTGTTATCTGAAGGAAGATGTCTGGGTGCAGCATCCATTCCTGTGGATCCATGATATTTCTGCTTAGGCTGTCCACCAGTGTATTGTCTTTTCCTGGCACAAACTGGGATTGCAGCTCTATATTGAGTTTTAGGGAAAGTTCCCAAAGATTCATTGCCAGCCTGCAAAGAGGGTAGGAATGGGTACCTCCTTGCTTGTTTATGTACCACATAACTGTGGTATTGTCTGTCCTTATTAGCAGGTGGCCTTGATGCAGATAGTGTTTGAAGGCCTCGATTGCATGTATCACTGCCAGCATTTCCTTTTGGTTTATGTGCATGCGCAATTCTTTCTGTGACCATAGTCCTTGGATGCATCTGCCCTCCATGTGTGCTCCCCATCCATGGTCTGAAGCGTCCGTTGTAATGGTTTGGCTGGTTATTGGTTTGTTGAAGGGCAGACCCCTGTTTGACTGGCTTGCTTGAGCCCACAACAGAAATTCCTTTTGAAGGCATGAAATGAGTGGTATCAAAGCTTCTAGGCTGTGACTGTGTTGAGACAATAAACTCCTTAGGTACCATTGTAGTTTCCTTATATGCAGCCTTGCTTGTGGAATCAGAAGAATGCAAGATGCCATGTAACCCAGGGCCTGCAGGATTTTCCTTGCAGTCAGCTGAGTTTGTTTTGTCAGATTTTCGAAGTAATCCGGTAGTTGTCTTTGTTTTTCTTCTGTGGGAAAAGCCATTTGGGTGGTTGTATCTAGTTTCGCACCCAGAAAAGCTATTCTTTGGGATGGAACAAGTCTTGATTTGTGAATGTTGACTGTGTATCCCAAGGCCTGAAGTAGGCGGATGGCATAATTCAAGTGTTTTACCAAAGTTTGTTGGCTGCCCGCTTGTATAAGGCAGTCGTCCAGATATGGGTATATTTGAATCCCCTGAAGTCTGCAGTGTGCAATTACTGATGCCAGGCATTTCGTGAATACTCTGGGTGCAGTAGATAAGCCAAAGGGCAATGCTGAGAATTGATAATGCTCTGAACCTGCAAGAAATCTGAGGTGTCTTCTGCAACTTTGTCTGATAGGGACATGCAGGTATGCCTCCTTGAGGTCTAGAGTTACCAGCCAATACCCCTTGCCCAGCATGGGAAGGAGTTGCTGTAGGGTCAGCATTTTGAATTTTGGCACAATGAGATAAGTATTCAGTGCGGACAAGTCGAGAATAGGCCTCCATTGTTTTTCTTTTCTTGGGACAAGGAATAGTCTTGAATAAAATCCTTGGCCTTGTTCTGTGAGAGGAACCCTTTCTATAGCTTTCATTTGCAATAGGTTGGAAATTTGTTCTAAAGCCTCTGCCCTTTGATTCGGTGGCAGGTTTGGCATGCTTTTTCTTTTTGGTAATGTATGAAAATGGAACCTGTATCCTTTGTCTATTATTTGCAGTGTCCATTTGTCCCTTGTAATACTTTGCCAATTTTTTGAGAATAAAGATAGCTTTCCACCCAAAGGTGTTTCCAACTGAGCCCTGGTTGGCAGGGTGAAGGTGAAGTCATTGAGTCTGTCCTTGTGCAGCAGTTGTAGGTCCTGCACTACCTCTCTGGTTAGGAGGCTGCCACTGACGTCCTCTGTAGGAGCCTCTAGCTTGCCCTCTACCTCTGGCACGCCTGTTCTTGCCTCTCTGAAATCTGTCTGTGTCTGGAAAGGACCAATTCTTAGAAGGCCAATTTCTACTGAATCTTGGTGGCTGGACCTGGAGAAAATCTTTGACTGTTTGTACAGATTTAGCCTTTTCCTCAAATTTCTTTAAGACCTCCTGAGCAGTGGAGCCAAATAACTTTTGCTTTTCCAGTGGCGCATCCAGAAGCTTTGCTTTAACATGATCTGGCAGAGTTTGTTCCTTCAGCCAAGCATGCCTCGATGACTGCCCCTGTCATTGCTGACCTACATGAAGCTTCCAATGCATCATAACCACACTGCAAGAAATGGTTGCTAACCTGTTGTGAGTTATGTACCAGATCCTGAAGTGACTTGCGGTCTAAGGGTTCAGGTGAAGACAGTTTTTTATGCAATTCATCTAACAAATACTCTTGGTACTGTATCATATGGAATTGACAATTTAAAGCCCTCATAGAAAGAGTGGAAGAAGTATACACTTTTTTACCCCATCTCTCTAAAGCCCTTGACTCCCTTTCAGAGGGGAGTGGATTTTTGGTAGTGGCAGTTGCAACCCCTTTAGGGCCCTGGGAAATAGTTTCTGGGTCAGCAGAGTGGGCCTTGTAAAGGAAATGATGCGAGTCCGGGACCCTGTAGTACATATCGGGTTTAACAGGAGCCGGAGGAAGGGAGTCAGGGGTAATGCTAGACTCAGAGTACACATCATCAATGACATTTAAAACAGGAGGAATAGCCAAAGGTCTATGCTGAGGTAAATGCAAAAAAGTCCTTAATCTCTTCCTGGAATCGGAGAATTCCTGGCCCTGCCATTGGAAATGCTCTCTCATGGAGTGAAGGGTCTCCCCAAAGGACAGCTCTTCAGGAGGGGAGGCCGAGGGAATAGATTCCTCTGCATCAGAATCCTCGTGAGCCGAAATGCCTCCTCCTGGTAGTCCGATAGAGCAGAGCCATCTGAGGCCTCATCAGAGGACTGGGGATCAGTGGGCTCAACCCTGGGCCTTTTGCCTAGAGGAGTTTGAGAGCCCCTGTCCGGATGTGGCTGAGAGCCCCTAATTGAAATAAGGTCCTCAGCTAAACTTAAAATCTGTGAACCTGTAGTGGATCCCTGAGGAATTGCCTTGGGAGGCAGAGATTTTGGCTGCTTTGCAGCCTTAGCCCTAGTGAATGCCTTAATGGACATGGATGCAGGAGGCCTGGCTGCTCCACGTGCTGGCGTAGTTTTGTCTAGGGGAATGGTGTCGGATGTTTCCTGAACACCGGTCTCTGAGGAAATTCTAACCGACTCAGAAGAGGCCTCCGGGCCGAGGTTGTCGGTTTGCGCGGTTCAACCAGTACCAAGGACTCGGTTTCAGCCGAGACACTTTCGCGGGCCTAGCTGTGGTTTCAGCTGAAACCACGGTCCTCGGTCCTTGTCCTTCCGTTTTGGTTAAATGAGAAGTCGGAGTCTCCAACGCATATTGTAACAGTAACTAGCCCCAAAATTCCTCTGCATTGAAGGAGGCACAGGCAGTACAGGCCGAGACGTGGTCTGGGCCTAGGCAGGGGAGGCAGTAGGAGTGGAAATCCTTATGAGGTATTTGTTTCCCACAAGTTAAGCAATTATTAACTTTAAGCATTTGATCTGACATCGGCTGAGGCAAGAAAGAGTGTACTTAGCTTTTGAAGTCTTCGGTAGCTGAAGTTACAGAAGCTGGCCGACCGGCACTTGCGAACTGCTTCTGCTTCAAGAAAGACTGGGGAAGATGGCGCCGGCTGCGATTTTATACCCCAGGCGACATCAGCCGACGCCAGACCCAGACTTTGGAATCCGGCCGACCGAAGGGCTGCCTGAGGCAGGACAACCAATATGTAAGGACTGCAGATGCATCCTTGAAGGACATCTGGAGGTATAGCCAGAGGCTTATGCTGTGACAAATCCAAAAATTCCCTGATTCTTTTCTTAGACTGTGGAAAATCCTGACATTCCCATTTAAAATGCTCACTAAGTGTATTCAAAGTATCTCCAAAGTAAAAATCTTCTGGATGGAAGGCAGAAGGGAAAGAGTCCTCAGCATCAGAATCCTCAAAGCCAGAAAAAATTGAGAATTTCCTTCTTCACCAGCAGACATCCTGGAAATCTCAGAACCTGAGACAGACAAAACATCAGGAGATAATTCCCTAGCCCTCTTTGAAGGGGGGGGGGAGGATGAGAGCCCCTAACCAGGGAAAGATCACCAGCCATCTTTACCAACTGGGATTGAGGCACAGGAGGGGAGGCCGATCCCTGCTTGTGAGTAGGTTTGTGGCTGGAAGGTTTAATAGCAATCCAGAAGGACTCAGGAGGCCTGGCAACTGCAGAAGTCTGAACTAAGGTAGTCGGTCTGGTTCTGGTCTCATGTCGAAAAGAAGAGGCGTCAGAAGCCGGTGTCTGCAAAGCGGCTCCGGATCCATCTGAGGCGGCGACAGGCGGAGGGTCTGAAGATGAAATAGCAGCCTGCGGCATGAAGGACTCTGTAAAGGTCTCGGCAGAGGCTTGCGGCTGAAAATCTGCAGACTGCAGGGGCTGCGAAAGCGCCTCACTGACTACCGCTGTGCTGACGACCAATTTCACTGGTGCATAGTCAGCAGACTTAACCCTAGGTCTGTCGCGGTCCTTGTCTTTGCGTTTCCTAGGTATATCCGAAGTCGGGAGACCAGAAGACGCCATACCGACGAACTTAGGCCAGACTCCAAAATGCTTATACAAAATCTTAGCTCTACAGTGTATGGTACGCGGGTTAAAGGAAGCACAGAGATCGGAGTTTGGGACGTTGTGCTCAAGGCCCAAACAAGTTATACAATAGGAATTGAAATCACAATGCGAAATCTGTTTTCCACAGGCAAGGCAGTTATTAACTTTATCTGACATTCAATAAAGCAAGAAAAGAGGATCCCCAACAGGGTACTTATCTGAAGGCGTCTTCAACTTGGTAGTCAGAAAGCAAAACAAAGGTAAACAGCCAACCGGCACTAGTGCGAATTGCATCTGCATCGGGCTCCGCAGCAAGAAAGACTGTGGAAATGGCGCCAGCTGCCTCCCTTTATACCTGACGTTCTGACATCAGTTTTACAACCAGCAACGTCATATACCAAGGACTCTGGCATTCGGGCCACTGAGGGCTACCGGGGAGCCAGATAACCCATATGTGAGGACTGCAACAGTGAAACATGAAGAACATCTAGCTAATTACAAAGCAAACTAAAAGGCTGATAGTTAAGGACTTAATAAAAACAAAAAACAATATATAACAATCCAGACACTAAATGAAACAAACTAAGAAAAGCACATGAATTTTGTGAAATGGTAACATTTCAAAAGGTCTTCCCTACTGATCTCAGTTAGCTGGATCACCAATAGCTGTTGCCTGCTTCTTGCTCATTAATTTCTGAAGGATGCAAGTTGAGTGCTGGGGGACCAGACCACTATTCCAATAAAGGGCAATGATGCAATTCAGTCTTATCCTATTCTGCAGAAAACAAGCACTGGTGCTGCTGAGAGGCTGGCCTGTGTTTTTTATGTGATGCTCAACTCTCATAAAGGACTTGCTCCTAAGTTCACTACCAGCTGTAGATCTCCTAGTCACTATGTTACTATAAGGACAACAAGATGAAGAACACTGAATTTTCCCCAACACAATGCCAGAAAAGGTATGACAGCCTTTGCTACACATTTGTCTCACTGGCAGCAGATATGGATTCCAACACTTCATGCCAAAGGATCTGGATGCAGGTAATATTCAGTACAGAAGATAATGTAGTAATTAAAGATATGTAGTTTGTTCAAGCTAACTCAAAAACTTAAATGATTTTTCTTCTTCTTCTTCCTACCACCGCTGACTTCAGGCTACCCTAGTCTTCATGAACAGTGTCTATTATTTCTCCTCTCAAAAGTCAATGAACCCTGGTGACTCCTTGGTGTAACCCACGTTAGGGAGATCTCTTTAAAAGAAAAGCCTCCCACACACAGAGACCCCAATTCTCCAATTGTAGGTTCTGTGATTGGTATAAGGCACCAGAAAAGACAGCAGAACAGGGAATAAGCACAAAGCCATTATTCTGGAGATTACAAGACTCTTCTATAGACCTAGGTTTATTCCCCAAGCATGCTGGACATCATCTTCATCTTTTGCTGGTTGGCCAATAGGGAGTGGCTCCAACAGCATGTGCATGTCTGCCCAAGCCCTACAGTAGTCATGTCGTTTCTGTCCTCCTGACCATCAGCCTGGCATTAGCTACACTGAGCTTTGGCTTCCACCAGAGCTCAGAGGGATATCCAGCACATTCTTATCTCCACCCCCTCCCAAAGGATAAGCAAGTTCACCCTTGCCACATCATTACAAAGTGTCTAAGCTCCTAATTAAACTCAGAACACCTGGCCCATAGTTAGGGCTTTATCTCTCTGCACAAACTGGTGAGGCATCATTTTCCATTTTGCTGGCTGCACTTCAGAAACAAACTGAAGATGTCACTTGCATTACACCCATTATGACAAGATTCAGGAAATCTGTACTTATGGCATAACCTAATCCAGGCTATTTAGAAATAATAACTCAATACATTCTTACTTAATTCTGTTAAAAGTTGCAGAAGTTATGCAAAAGTGTCTATACCAAACAAACCAATCAATGTATTATACTATGTAACATAAGCAAATTATTGAGGTAAACTCCATACCAGACAACAAAAGCAGGTGTCCATTATTCCAACGTGCTCAGGAAAAGTCAAATCCTTTATTTTTATAGCTCCATCCTGAAATAAAAAAAAAGTCATTACAGCCTAGCTACAATTCCCCACGATAAAACCATACATCCACACTGAAGCTTATTTGTTTTATTTATTTAATTATACAATTCTAACCTGGTTGTCCAGCTGGACAGAACCCATTTTTGAAGGAAATGCTCTGATTAAGTAGCATGTACAGTGAGTGGAAAATGTATAACATGACAAATCAAGAGTTACAAAGGCAGTATGAAAAAATGAACATTTTAATTGTAATTTAAGGAAAAATACAAGAAATACAAATCTCATATAATATAAAGCAAGCTCATCATGACAGTATAACAACAATAGTTATTTCACTCCTGAGCTTGAGTAGAATGCTATGAAGCTGGTGCTGGAAGTGACACTGTCAGGTAATGGAGTAATAAGGTGACGTGGTAGAAGGGCAAAAGACAGTACTGGAGGTGAGAATCAGAGAAAAAACTATAAACAGTAATAAATTGACTGACTGACTGGCTGTGCGTATAATGGGAAAGGCCATGTAATCATATGGAGTGATCAAATGGTGGTGTATGCATAACAATACTGAGTATGGTTTTAGCTAGGATTTTAAGGGATTAATAGATGTGTCTTGCCTCATCTCTGGTTAGCTTATTCCTGAGTTTTGGTATATGGTGATCCCAAGATGCTAATGAGATGCCTACTATTCACACTTTATAAACAGCAAGTTTTTGAATGCAGAACACAAAAGTCTGTTTACAGGTAGGTTTACACTGGCATGGAGTGTAGATGGCAAGAAAAATAGAGGAAATCTCTTTTGACAAATGCTAAATTTTTTTTAAAGCTTTGGACAACTGATGCGCTCCAGAATGTGCAGTAAAATATTTCTGTGTTTATATGGGTTAGACAGTTTGGGCTGCATGCAGTTTTTACTTTGCTAGACAGATACTTGACAGATTAATGAAAAGTACTGCAACATAAAAAAGTTTTGGTATTAAAAAAGTGAGTTAGGATATGAGACTTTTTGAATCATTTAAACAGCTGCCATAGTTTATATGCAGTCAGTGAGCTGCCTGGAGTACTAGTAACATGTATTTTCCTTGAACTTGAACTAGGAAATGATGTTGATTTGTAGATATACTGTGGAGTGAACATGTTCAGGGCAATGTTTCTGAAGCTACAGCCAATCAGCAGTTTACAGGGTACCTTTATTTTGTTTTGCTTATTATCTTGTATAAGTCAGAGAGACAAGCCAGTAACCAAACTTCAAGGATGGAGAAACTCTTCCATACATTAATATCGACTTGGAACAGCATGTGTCCCTCCAGTGGTGATACTGGTAGAGTCATCAGAATACTGCATTACAATGGCTCTTACACACTATCCAAGAACAAAAGAACCTAAAATTGAATTAACTGTAATTTGTGGGATGCCAGACAAAATTTCTTTAATGAACAGCTGTTGATCCACTAGACCAAATGAGACCTCTTTTGTACATGATGGGTGAACCAACTATGTGCATAAGGTAGCCTTCGCCAAAGGTAGTGGATCTCAACATTATTAATTAAGAGTGTTAATGGTATCAAGTCCTTGGGATGAAAAATGGAATAATGTTGTCTACATATTTCCCTGCTTAACATGAGGCTAGATGAAGGTAACAGAATACAGCAGTGTGGATGGCACGGCAATCTTCAACCTGGTCTGTGACATGAACAGGACTTGTTGGCAGGATAGATGTGTGTCCCAGAGACTCCCCATCTGTGAAATAGACTCCCTCTCCACATCAAGCAAATCACCTCTTTACCGCTTTTTAAGCTCAACCTGGATAACTGGATGGGAAACAGAAAACGCAACCCTAGGATTCTACCCATGTCCCTGCTGGACAGAGGCATTGGGTGCTGACTTGTCTAAACATAAGCTAAACTTTTGCCTAGGCTTATAAGGGCCTCAGGACCAGTAGCCTAGTAACCTGCTATGATCTTATTCACGACTGACTGGAGGTTTTAATTCTTCAGATTACTTAGTTGCAACTTCCATTTTAGTGTTTTTGATGGAAGGAAGTAGTGTAACTAGACAGCAGTTCAGAAGATGTGTAGTAAGGACAGCTCAATGAATTTGTATAATCATAGCATGTTTTCCAGATTGCTGAAATGCAAGCTTCTTTGATGCCTGAAAAAGGTTTGTTACCAAAGGAAATATGTAGCATGGTATCACATATTATACAAGGTTTCAAAAGTATTTAGGAGTTTAAATATTGTGTGTTTCATTTAAATTAAATGTTACTGCACCTGGATGCATAGGTTCATAGGTTAGTACTAGGCTATCGGCCCTAGGGCCTATACAAGCCTAGCCATAACAATTCCCTGGACATTTCTTCCCACAATATTTACTTCCCTGGACCCTGTCTAGCAGGGGACTGACGTGATTCCCCGGGGTGAATTTCCAATCTCCCATCCAGTCATCAAAGTTCCTTTGGAATTGGGCCAAGGAGGTGCTCTGCTTGACATGTATGGGCAGTCTATTCCAGAGTATGGGGAGTCTCTCGGTCAAAAGCCTATCCCTCCAGCATGTTTTGTTCATTGTGATGATGAGGTTTAGATCCCTGGAGTGTGTGGCATTGAGGAACTGGTATTTCTTTAGGTGGAGCATGTCTAGCAGCTCAGGGTTTGACATGGCCTTGTATGTTAAGCAGAAATTGCCTCTGAGTAGACGATGTGCCACAGAGTATAGCTGGAGTTTTTTCAGACGGTCAGCATAGGGCATCTGCTTTAGGCCTGTGATTCTTTTAGTGAGGTATTTCTGCGGCCTTTCCAACTGTTGCAGATGTCTTGTGAGGTACATTCCAAACGAGGCATTATACTCTATAATGGGTCTAATGAGGGATGAGTACAGTGGGACAATGACCTCCTTTTTTCTGGATGAAAAGCCCTTAGTGATGAGGCGTGCCACATAGAAGGATTTCCTGACTGTTGTGGCGATGTGGTTATCGAAGATGAGACCACTGTCCATCTCTGTCCCCAAGTCTCTCATCACACTTTCGGTGTTTAGTGTACCGCCGCCTATGTGGTAATTCATGGGTACATGGTTTTTCCCAAAGGGGCTAACTGTACATTTCTTGGCATTAAGCTCGAGCCCATGACTCTGGCACCAAGCATCTGTTTCTGTAAGGCCCTTTTGTAGAATATCCACATCATTTGGGGATTCAATAACGGCTTCCAGTTTGCAGTCATTTGTGAACTTTATTAGCCAGAGTCCCTTAGTGTTGTCCTGTACTTCAGAGTAGTAGATACCAAACAAGAGCAGTCCCATGACTGAACCCGAAGGTACTCCACTTGTCACTTGTCTGGAGTTGGCTACTTTTACAGTCTGGGTTCTATCAGTAAGCCAGTTGGCAACCCATTGAGTGACGTAGGGATTTTTGCCCAGCTTAGCAAGTTTCTATGATTCCAGAGTGGGGGATGGTGTCAAAGGCTTTGGCTAAGTCCAGATAGGCTTTCTGGACCGCCTTACCCTCGTCCACAGCTCTGGAGACTGATTCGAAGAAGTCAATCAGGTTCAGGAAACAAGATCAGCCCTTCATGAACCCAAACTGGGTGGGGTCCAGTGTTTAAGGTTGCCAATGTCTTTGTTTATAAGTTCAATGCCCTTGCAGATCAGGCTCGTCAGACTGATGGGACGGTAGTTCCCCCCTTGTGGAGTTGGATAACTGTAGCTGTGCACCACTCAGTGGGCACGAAGCATGAGGTGAGGCTATGATTAAACATGACACTTAGGTGAGGTACCATTTCATTTTGTAGTTCATGTAGTACACAGTCCGGGATGTCATCTGGTCCCATGGATGCTGTATTCTTAGCTTTGGAGAGTGGGGTTTCTACCTGTGTGACCATAATTACCAGAATTTGGCAATCTTTTGGTATTGAGATGGGCCTTTTAGGAGGTGAGAGGGGTGTGAAATTGGTACTAAATCGATCTGCCAGGATATTGGTAGTATCCTTCGGATCAGTATATTTAATGCCATTCTGTTGTAGCTCAGAGCAGATCTGAGCATTGTCATTAAGATTCTGGACATAAGTATAGAATGCCTTGTGGTTGTCTTTGGAATCATTGGCAATTTTATTTTCGTAACTAGCTTTAGAGGATTTTATGAGGGATCTCAGCTTCTTACGGAGGCTGGTAAGGGAGTTTTTTGCATCCTGGGATTTTCCTCTTTTCTGTAACAGTTTCTTCCTTCTGTTGTATAGTTTGTTTATGGCAGGGGACCACCAGATTTGCTTCCTTTTTTAAGAGGAGAGCGTCTTGGTTCTATTTGGGATGGCACGATTCATGCACGAGTGGATGTGCTCGTACAGTGCCTTAGTGCAGGATTCAGCAGTCGAACTTTCAGCTCCCGTCTGCATGGGTGTCATGAAGTTTGTCACTTCTAACTTGAGTAGCATGAAGCTGGCTTTGGAGAAGTTTTTTTACAGAGGTTCCCGTACTGGGGGGTGGGGGTGGGATGTGGATGTCAAGGGTGATTAGCTTATGGCCAGACCTGACCAATGAGGGGGTGACGACTGGTGTGAGTATCTATCTCCCATGTTGGTAATGACCAGGTCTAGGATATTGGAGCCCCTGGTGGGACAATGACTTAGTTGATCCAGGGCGTTGGAATTTATGAATTCCGAGAACCGTTGGGAAAAGGTGTGAGTACCCGAGTAGTTTTCTCAGTTAATGGCAGGGTAGTTGAAATCACCCAGTATTAGGGTGTTTGGTTGTATCTTAATATTTTCTAGTATGTTTAGAAAGGTGTAGTGAGAATCTTGGGGCATGGTGGGGGATCTGTAGCAAGCTACAATTTGGATTGCAGTCTTAACTAGTGTTAGTTGCACCTGGAGAATTTCAGATGCATTGTGTTGGGCAACTAGCCTGGAGGTGTGAATATCCTTGGTGAATGGACACTCCTCCACCTTTAGTGTTTCGGTCTTGGTTTGGTGGCCGAAAAGTGTGGTAAGAGTTGTAGCCTGGCATTGCAAGGGTGCTCTCTGGAGCCTTGAACCAGGTTTCAGTTACTGCACAGATATCTATGTTCTCCATTTTTAGGAGTGCCTCGAGAGAGTGCATTTTGAGGTTTAGACTTCTAGCATTGAGTAGCATTACCTTCAGATTTTGCATGCTTGTATCTGTTATGGTGGTGCGAGCTTTAGCCAGTAACCTGAATCCCAGGGGCAACTGGTGCAGACCATCTCTGGCAAAGCATCGTCGTTTGTCGATCATGTCATCCCAGGTAGACAGATACTGGATCCTCTTTGAATGACACCAGAAGCTTAGCCAATTGTTGAAGTCAATCATTTTGTCCTTGTACTGTGGTATCATTCTGGGCGAAGGCAGGATGCTACTCAGGGCTAGAGTCATACCTGCCTAGGCCACATGATCCGAGAGCTCTTCCATGTCTCTTTCCATGTAGTCCAGGGAGGTACGTCTCAAGTCATTCACTCCAACATGGACAATGACAGTCGTATTTGTACTTGTTGTGGAGTGACTTGAGTGCATGCGTTATGTGGTGGAACATTTAATTTATATACATATCTATCCCCCAAAAAACTGAGCACAGTTGAGCAGTGATTCAACAGCCCTACTCATTTCAGAATACATGGCTATCTTTCTGCTCAGTATGATAATTGTGCCTTTGATAAGTCCTCACTTTGGGTTTATTTTGTTTTTAAAATTAGTTGTTAGCTGTGGTTCCCCATCTATTTTTGAGTTTGTTTTTGTTTTGTTTTGTTTTTTGACTAACAGGCTAGCCTGAAAAAAGGTCCTCGTGGATCAGTGCTCGTGCCTGGTTAGCAAACATTAAATGAAATAAAATGCTTTTCTTTCATGTTTAATGTAAATCAACCAACATTTATCACACTGTATACATTTGTTGGTTCCTTGTCTAACCTGAGCCATACTGTTCAAATTTCGTGATTAAGGCACAACATTTCTTCCGCTCTAAAATATGGCATTACTTCTCCTAGATTTACTGATGTTCTTCATAAAACTAGACCAATTTACCTACTTCTCTGCAGACTATGAGTTAATTCAGCAAAGTATGGGTGACCCACTGGTACAGGAGCAGTTAGCTAATTTTTAGTTCACATATTTTATCTTATTTTTCAATCAACATGAAGTTGGTTTTAAAATAAATAAATAAATCTTTCTTTTGGAGCACACTTGCAAGATAATTATAGGACTGCGACTTCCAAGATGGCCGCACACTGAGAAACAGCTTAATTCTGCCTCTCCCAGTCTGAAAACAGAAACTTAAAGAAAGCCAATGGACCTAGATTTCTGGGTACATTTCAGTAACTGACTAGTAGGTACACTGACTAGATGCCAGGAAAAAAGAAATACAAGGGACCTGGAGTTAAATCAGCTACAAAAGTTGAAGAAAAAACAGACTGGGAAAAGTCCTGTAGTTGTTCAGAAAGAAGCAGTACAAGTTCCAGACAAGACTTACAGTAACCTAGAGGAAGGTATACAGCAGCTGCACACAGACCTCATTAAAATAAATGAAACACTGATGGAGTATATCAACACAAACAATAAAGAGCTGGAAAAAATGGAAGAAGCTTTCAACAGATAGTCAGATATGGTGACAGAACTGCAAAACTCAGAGGTTAACATAAAGAAAAGGCTGGCTGAATATGAAACTGCACAACAATGAACGTTTCAAAAAATAATAGAATTAGAAGACAAAGCACGTAAGGAAAACCTGAGATTTCCAGCTGAACCAGAGAAGCTGTAAGGAAGAGACTGCATTAATTTTATGAAAGTACAAATAAGCAACTGGACTGGTATTCCATAACAGGAATTGTTAATTGAAAGGGCACATCATGTGTATGCTCCAAAACTGGCTATGAGAAAACAACCTAGACCTTTAATAGTAAAAATAAAATCTTACCAGCAGAAGGAGTTGATTCTGACAAAACCATGGCAGAAGGACAAAGTACCAAAAGTGGCAGGCAGCAAAGTCTTTGTGAAGAATGACAACTCATTGCACACCAGGTAGAAGAGGAATAAACTTATTCCATTACATGCGGAATGCCGAGAAGAAGGTGTGAGATTCAAACTGCTGTACCCAGCTATCCTTAAAATATTTTTCATTGCAGGAATAAAAAATTTTTTGACATAGTACATGCTAAGGAAGAAATACAAAAGTGTGTCCAACAAAAAGTGAGCTGTGAAAAGTACAGTTGTGTACACTTACCATAAATGTAGATGTTTGAGTGTATTCACTGTTGCACTCATCACACTTGGGTTATCTGCCTGCAGGCAGCCCTCAGTTGGCCCGAATACCAGAGACTTAGTATTTCTGCATCGGATGCTGTTGCTTCTTTCTTGACATCAGGGGTATAAAAACAAGCAGCCAATGCCATTACATCAGTTTTTCTTGCCCCAAATGTCAGGAGCCCCTAAATAGGGAGCAAGGATATGACGGGGAAAACACCACCAGTAAAAAGTAAATACCAATATCAGTAGAAATAGCCATAGAGAGGAGAGACAGAGAAAACCAGGGGGAGGGAAACCAGGACTGCAACAGTGAATACACTCAAACATCTACAATTATGGTAAGTATACACAACTGTACTATGTTATTTGTGTTTCACTGCTGCAGTCATCACACTTGGGTTGATTCCCAAATCTGAGGAAGGGTGGAGGCAGTCAAGAAGAGTTAGGGCTGGCTAGTAGGCCTTGCAAGACTGTTGTAGCAAAACCTACCCTGGATTTGGAAAAGATAGACAGGTGGTAATGCTTGGTGAAGGTGTGTACAGAACTCCAGGTAGCAGCTTCCAGGATGTCCCTGGTAGGGACTCCCCTGAGAAATTCTGCAGAGGTAGATGTAGCCCTAGTGGAATGTGTTCTGACCCCTGGAGGGGTTGGTTTTCCATGGTGCTTGTAGCAGAAATGGATGCAGTGTGCTATCCATTTGGAAATGGTTTGTTTTGAAATGGCCTTGCCCTCTTCCCTGTTGCAAAGCTGACTAGCAACTGGTCACATTTTCTGAAAGGCTTAATCCTATCAAGGTAGAATCTGAGCTGTCTGTGCACATCCAAAGAGTGCAGTATCATTTTCCCTTTATTTTGAGGATTAGAGAAGAAGGTTGGCAAATGGATGGATTGGTTGAGAGCCACACTGGACACCACTTTAGGCATAAAGGAAGGGTTAGTCCTGAGGGAAACCCTGTCAGCATGGAAAATAATGAAGGGTTCCACAGCCATCAGTGAGCACAACTCAGACACTCTTCTAGCTGAAATAATGGCTAGAAGCAAGGCTGTTTTCCAAGAAAGGAATTTTAACTCTGCTGAAGCAGCAGGTTCAAAAGGGGGAAGCATGAGCTTTTCCAGTGCAAAGTTAAGGTCCCAAGCAGGGGTGGGTGCTCTCCTTGGTGGCCTTAAGTTGTTTGCCCCTCTCAGGAACTGTTTAATGAGAGGGCGAGAGAATAGAGGTGGACGAGTACTGTAATGAGCCGAGATGGCAGAGGCATGGATCTTAATGGAGGAGAAAGATAGGCCTCTGTGGAGTAGTTCTGTTAGGTAATCCAGGATTAGAGGTAAGGAGGGCAGTGCTTTGTCCTTTCCTTTAGAATGAATCCAAGAACAATACCTTTTCCACTTTTCAGCATAGGATTTCCTTGTACTGGGCCTTCTGGCTTCAAGGATGACGTCCAGCACCTGCTTATTAGGGTTGCTGGTGTAGTATTTAAGGAATAAGCCAGACTGCAAGATTTAGGGTTTGCAATTGTGGATGCAAAATCTGTTTCTCCTGCTGAGAAAGCAGGGTTGGGGTTTGGTGTAGGTGCCAGGGTGGCACCATTGTCAAGCTGCGTAGGAGTGGGTAATAGTGCTGGCGTGGCCAGTCCAGGGCAATCAGAATTGTCCTTGGCCTGTCTTGTTTTATCTTGAGTAATACTCTTGAGAGAAGGGGTAGGGGGGAAAGGCATAAATTGAGAGGTTTTTCCATTGAAAGGATAGGGCATCCACTTTCCGGGCCCTGCTGTGAGGGTTCCTGGTGCAAAATTTGCTTAGCTGGTGGTTGTAGGGGGAGGCAAAGAGATCCACCTCTGGGGTCCCCCATTTCTGAATCGGAAGGTTGAAGGTGCTGGGCTCCAATTTCCACACGTGTGGGTCTAAGAGATTTCTGCTCAAGTCGTCTACCAGTGAGTTTTGTTTGCCTGGCAGGAATTGAGCTTTTAAATGGATTCGGATGTCCAAGGCCGTGTTCCACAGGCCCATGTCTAACCTGCAGAGTGGGTAAGAATGGGTTGCCCCCTGCTTGTTGATGTACCACATAACTGTGGTGTTGTCTGTTTTTATCAGCAGCTGTCCTGGCAAGAGTAGGTATCTAAAAGCTGTCAGGGCATTCTGTACAGCTAGCATCTCTTTTTGGTTGATGTGCAGATGACTATGACTTGGGCTCTAGTGGCCCTGAATACATTTGCCTGCCATGTGAGCCCCCCCATGCATAGTCTGATGCCTCTGTGGTCAGGGTCTGGGTGACATGGGGTTGAATAAAAGGCAGTCCCTTGTTGTGGTTGCATGCTTCTGCCCACCAAAGGAACTCTGTCCTTAGACAAGGTATGATAGGAAAAAGAAGTTATGTACCTACCATAACGTTCCACGTTAGTTGTCTTCATCTCGCCTTCCTTTTTGCTGTTTGGATTCAGAGCTGATCCTCGGCTCCGACTTGGCCATCTTCTATAGCTTGAGAGCTGTTTACTGGCTCGAGGCTACGCCTTATCCCAGCATGCCCAGCGTCAGCTACTCAGATCTCGTTTGTGATAGCGCACACTAGACATAAGTAGAGTAACCAGTTACTAAAAACTGGTTGTCCAATACACCTAAACAAGGAAAGAGTTATAAATTCCCTGGCATGTGAAGTAATAAAAGATGCTCAGCCAGTGAAAACAAAAGGGAACTCCTCACAATCCTCTGGGAAGATGGAAGGAGGGAGGGACGCAAGAAGGAAGGCGAGATGAAGACAACTAACATGGAACGTTATGGTAGGTACATAACTTCTTTATGTTAAGTTGTCCATCTCGCCTTCATTCTTGCTGTTTGGGACAGCGTCCCTAGCAACTAAAATCCCGGGTGGCTCATTGGAACAAACTCTTCAGAACAGTAGAACCAAAGGAAGCTCTGCTCCAGGAGACCATATCTACCTTGTAATGAGAGATAAAAGTGTGGGGGTTTGCCCAAGTGGCACCTGCACAGATTGAGTATATAGGCAACCTACACTGAAAAGCTACAGAGGTGGCTAATGCTCTAGTGGAATGACCTTTTGGTTTAGCTGGTAGCTCTTTATTTCGCAACTGATAAATAAAGGCAATAGTATCGGATAACCATCTGGATAAGGTCACTTTAGAAACTGGAAGGCCTTGTTTGTTGAAAGCATAAGAAAGAAATAACTGGTCTGACTTTCTTAGTTCCTTATTTCTATGGAGGTAAAAACACAATTGTCTGTGTACATCCAGTTGGTGGAGCTTTTATTCTGCCTTGTTGCTGTGATTAGGAAAGAAAACTGGGAGATCTATGGACTGGTTTAAATTGTTCTCTGAGCAGACTTTAGGAATAAAGGATGGATTGGTCCTCAGAGAAACTCTGTCCTTGTGAAACACCAGGTAAGGAGGATGAACACACAGTGCCTGAAGTTCTGAGACATGTCTAGCTGAAGTGATAGCAACCAGAAAAAGTGTCTTCCAAGAAATAAATTTTAAAGAGCATGATGCTGCCGGTTCAAAGGGAGGCAAAATTAAGGAGGCTAAAACTAAACTGAGATCCCAAGTAGGGGGAGGATCTCTAACTGGGGGTCTAAGAAGAGATGTTCCTTTCATAAAGGCTTTGCAGAGCTTATGAGACATTATGCTAGAATTAAACATACCAATATGAAAATTAGAAATGGCAGCTAGTTGTACTTTAATGGTAGCGGAAGCCGCACCAGACTGAAAAAGCTGTGCTAGAAATTCAAGAATTTCATGGACTGGGGCTGAGAAAGGATCCAAATTTCTAGATTCTGCCCAGTAAGAAAACTGTTTCCATTTACTAGCATACCTTTTCCTCATAGTAGACTTATGTGAGGAAACAATAATATCACGGACTGCTGGGGAGATATTGGAAAGCCTGGCTAAGGTTGGAAGTGGAGTAACCAAGCTGTGAGCTGGAGAGTTTGAAGGGAGTGGTGCAACCCGCCTGATTGGTGAATCAGAAGATCTGGAACTGGGTCCAGAATCCACGGTTGATCCAGAAGGTGGAGGTGTAGGAACGGGAACCATATTTGTCGAGGCCAATATGGGGCAACGAAGACCATTTTGCAACCCAACGATTTTGCTTTCTGTATGAGTCTTGGAATTAGGGGAAAAGCGTAAAGGAGTCCCTGTGGCCAATCGTGGACTAGAGCATCTCTGGGTATATGACCTGGAAGAGGAAGTAGGGAGAAGTAGCTGCTGCATTTGTTGTTGAGAGGAGTGGCAAATAGGTCGCAGCAAGGCTGTCCCCATTTGCAGAAGATACGATCCGCAACTTCCTGATTCAGAGACCACTCGTGAGGCATGAGGATAGCTCTGCTGAGCCTGTCCACTATAACGTTGGATTTCCCAGGAATGTGCATTGCTATCAGAAAACGTTGGGAGGAAATCACCCATTGCCTCAGTCTGAGTGCTTCTCGACACAAGGGGTAAGACCTGGTCCCACCCTGTTTGTTGATGTACCAAACCACTGACATGTTGTCTGTTTGGATTGCAATGGTCCCGGAAGGAAGAGATTCTTGAAGGGCTTGCAACATTAGAACCGCTCTCATTTCTAGGACATTGATATGCAGATGGTACTCGTGAGGTTGCCAAGTGCCTTGGACTGTCCTGCCTAGATAATGCCCCCCCACCCTATCAGGGAGGCGTCCATGGTCATGAGGGGGTTGTATGAAAGGTCTGCCCTGCATTACTTGTGGGGGGACCATCCACCAAGAAAGGTGCCTTTTGCATGTTTCTGTGATCAGGATCATACGAGACATGGGTAGTTCCTGGAAAGACCACTGCGTGAAAAGAAGCCACTGAAGGATTCTCACGTAGAAACACGCTAATGGGACAAGAAGAATGGCAGCTGCCATGGAGCCTAGAGCTTGGAGGACATGTCTGACTTGAACCCTTTTGCTCTGCATTAGAATTAACACTTGTTGATGAATAGTGGAAACTCTTTCCTGTGGTAATCTTGCAAACATTTCTTTTGTGTTTAATTCTGCTCCTATGTATGTGATAGACTGACAGGGCAACAAGGCAGATTTTTCGAAATTTACTGTAATGCCTAGTTGAGTGCATGATGTGATTGTATAATCCCGTGCCTCTAAGAGTTGACGCCTGGTAGTAGCAGTCAGGAGCCAGTCGTCTAAGACAGGGAAACAACTGGAATCCTTGACGCCTCAGGTGAGCCGTGACTACTGCCATACACTTGGTGAACACCCTGGGGGCTGAGGTGAGACCAAAGGGCAGAGCTCTGAAATGGTAATGACTGGCACCTACCCAGAAGCGAAGAAATCTCCTGGAGCATCTGTCCATCTTGATATGGTAGTACGAATCCTGAAGATCTATCGAGCACATCCAATTGTCCTGACCCAAAAAAGGGAAAATTGACTGCAGTGTCACCATCCGGAACTTTTCTTTTTGTACAGATTTGTTCAATCTGCTGAGATCCAGTATTGGTCTCCAGTCCCCTGTCTTTTTTGTTACTAAAAAGAATCTTGAGTAAGTTCCGGATCCTAGTTGGTCTGCAGGGACTTCTTGAATGGCTCTTTTTTCTAGCACTCTTGAAACTTCTGTAACTGCTTGATCCCTTAGATTGGGTGGGACATCTGGGATGGGCTTTTCTGATTCTATGGGTGACTGATGGAAGGGAATTTTGTAACCTCCGGATATGATGGATAGTACCCATCTGTCTCTTGATATATTTTGCCAGGCTTTTGGGTACAGCGAAAGTCTTCCCCCAACTGCCTCCAGAGGTGAGCAGTCGGGCAACCCTTCAGGGATGCTGGAAGGGTTTGGCAGAGAAGGTTTCTCGGTCACCCTGGTTCTGCAGTCCCCCCTTATTATTGTTTCCCCCTCTGCCCCTGGGGGAAAAATTACCACTTGTGTCAGGCAAGGGTCCCTGGGATTTTCAGAACCACATCTTTCCGCTCTTCTGACCCTTGGGATAAGGTCTAGAAGGAGTGGAAAAACGGACTCCCATGGCAGAGAGAGTCTTGCCTTCCTGCTCACAGCTGGTCAACGTGTCTTTCACCTGAGTCCCAAAGAGAAAGGAGCCATCAAAGGGAGTATTGGTGAAGGATGCTCGAAAGGGTTACGCAAACTGACACAGCCGCATCCAACCATGTCTCCTGAGAGCCACACCTGTCCCTGCAGCTCTGCTCGTTCCATCGGCTGCATAGGAAATCAGCTTCATGGAGGAGTTGACTATGGAATTAAGAGTCGCGAGCTGATGCTCCCTCAGCTGTAGGATCTTGAAGAGCATCTCCAAGCTCTTTTAGGAGATCCCTTTGAAGATGTGTAAAATGGCACAGATAATTCAGGGACCTCATTGAAAAGGTTGCTGAAGCAAACATTCACTTTCCATATCTGTCCATCGTCCGAGACTCTTTGTTCGGAGAATGAACAGATGAAGAAGTTTCTGCTAACTCTTTCTTCATGGCTGCTGCTACCACCATGGCATCAATGAGCACACCTTTGGAGAGGAAATGCTTGTCCTGGTGGGCTGTAATAAATTTGCTTGGTCTCCTCGGAGTAGGTTCCACAGAATCTGGAGCTGACCAAGCCTTTCGAGCCACTACAGACAAGAGTGGATTGAAAGGAGGAGATACCCAGGAGGTGGAAGGTCAGGAACCGAATGCGTCCAGGTATACAGACTCGTCCTCGGTAGGGGCTAGGGAAGTCCAGTCCCTCCTTTGTCTAAGCATTTCAAGGATGTCCGAAAAGGAAACATCTTCAGAGGGAGACCTTGGGGACCCTTCCAATTCATCCATGTCTGTATCTGAAGTGACAGACTCAGGGGAGTCTATGTGCTTCCTCTTGCACTTCTTCTTCCGGGGAGGCTCCTCCGAGTGATCAGGGGAGGCTTTGGAAGAAGAGGGATCAGCCAATGGGGTGTCCTGGGGCATAGGTTCCCTATGCTTGGGGTCTGGAGGAGGAGTAGAGGTTGCAACAGACACCACGGGGGGAGGAGCCGATGAAGCTGGCAGTAGAGATGTTTCGGGGGACAGCACGCTCTGCATGACCTTGGAGGCGTCCCGACCTCTAAGCAGAGAAAGCTCCAGCTCCGAAGAAACAGGAGTCTTTCTCCGCGTCGAGGGTGACGGCTCAGAGGCCGATGTTGGAGCCGAGCTCACCTGCGCCGAAGCTCTGAGGGGGAGAACGGGGTCAGACAAGGGTCCGATGCCACTCCCCCCTCGGAGCCAACACGAGAGCCTCAGCGCCCAGATCCCTCGATAGAAGGTACAATCGAGGTAATTGGAGCCGACGTTGGAACCGAAGGAGAGATGATGATCGGTGCCGACGGTTCTACTACCTGCGGATCCATGGTCTCCGGCTCCGAGCTAAATGTAGTCGGAGGAGGAACAGAAATAGAATTGGTTGGAGCCGATACCTGTTGAGGTGGGCTGGACAGAATTTTTACCAGTGCCTGTGACTTAAGCAACCTACTTACTACCCTCTCCACATCATGATCCGATAATCTTGAGGATCGAGAGGAGTGGGAAGAATGATGGCTACGTTCACTCTGTAACAAAGGTGACTGAGGTGCCGAGTGGATGGACTCCAAGGACGGAGACCTCAGTCTCTTATGGCTCCGAGACGGCTCCGAAATAGCAGATGGAGCCAATGGAGGAGTTGTCTTGTCGGTGCCAGCCAGCACCGGCATACTTGCTTGGTCAAGTAAAGGAGTCTGTTCCGAAGGTGGAGCCGACGGCTTGACAGACTTAGGGGATTTTGCTGGCTGAGTACTTTTAGCCGGAGAATCCTGAGGCTTCAATAATCCCCGAAGGATTAATTTGTTTTTGCACTCCTGCAGGACCCTTGGACTAAAAGCGTGACATACAGAACAGGAGTCCTGCAGGTGAACAGCACCTAAACAATATACACAACTAGTGTGGCCATCTGTCAGAGACATTTTCTGACAGCATGAGTCACACTTTTTGAAGCCAGATACCTTGGTATCTTAAGACATAATAGTAACAAAAACCACAACAACAATAATAAAAAGCTATACTACAAAAAACAAGAAACAAATAGCCTTTTTTTTTTTTTTTTTTACAGTTAAGGAACAGAAGGAAAGCCTCTAATTTAAACGGCTATCCTGGGGGGGGACTCTCTAATTTAAATGAGTTCAAGGGAACAGAAGGCCTCCGAGTTATGGAGGGACGGCCAACAAAGCTAAAATACACAAGAACGCGATAAGGGATAAAGGAATATTATCTAGACAAAAAATAGACAAAAACTTGACAAACTTTCAATAATAAACAAAAATATATCAATAGAAAAAACTATACTAAGCCTGAGCCAGTAAGGAAGCAACCTCGCAGCTGAAGCGGAAAACGAGATCTGGGTAGCTGACGCTGGGCATGCTGGGATAAGGGGTAGCCTCGAGACAGTAAACAGCTCTCGAGCTAATGAAGATGGCTGAGATGGAGCAGAGGAAGGGCTCCGAACCCAAACAGCAAGAACGAAGGCGAGATGGACAACTTAACATTGACTGTTTCCAGGTCCTGAGAATGTTGGCACCAAACACTTTGAAGTACTACTGAAGTTTCCTCATATACAGTCTTGCATATGGAATTATCAGAATACATGAGGCCATGAACCCTAGGGCTTGCAGTATTTTTCTTGCAGATAGCTGGGTTCTGGTGGCCATTTGTTTGAAGTAGTCTGTCAGACAGACCTGTTTTTCTGAAGTGAGGAATGCCATCTGGGAAGTTGTGTCCAAGCTTGCTCCCAAGAATACAATCTTTTGACTGGGTACCAGTTGTGATTTCTTTTTGTTGATGGTGTACCCCAATGAAGTGAGAAGGTGTTTTACAAATGCCAGGTGTTGAAGCAGCAATTCCTGACTGTCCACCTGAATCAGGCAGTCATCCAAGTACGGGTAAAATTTGGATATTTCTCTGCCTGCAGTATGCAATGGCTGGAGCCAGGCATTTTGTGAATACCCTAGGCGCAGTAGATAAGCCAAAGGGAAGTGCAGAGAACAGATGATGCAAAGACCCTGCCCTGAAACATAGATACTTCCAGCAGGACTCCCTTATGGGGATGTGCAGATAGGGTTCTTTTAAGTATAGGGTGACTAACCTGGCATCCTTGGCTAACATAGGGAGAAGCTGTTGCAGGGTAAGCATCTTGAATTTTGGTACCACCAGAAAGGTCTTGAGAATTGAAAGATCCATGATTAGGCGCCAAGAGCCCTCTTTCCTGGGAAGAAGGAAGAGTCTGGAGTAGAATCCTTGACCCCTCTGTTCTACTGGAACAGGATGAATAGCTCTGATATTGAGCAGGGAAAGTACTCGATTTTGAGCCTCTACCCACTGGTTTGGAGGAAGGTCTGGAAACCAGCTTGGGATTGGCAGTGAATGGAAATAAAATTTGTACCCCTGGGATACAATGTTGAGGACCCATCGGTCCTGAGTGCTGGACATCCAGTTTTTAGCATGAAGGGCGAGTTTTCCTCCTAGGGGCACAAGCAATTGGGAAGAGCTGGGAAACAGAGTGAAGAAGTAATTGTGAGTTTTTTCCATAAGGAAGTGACTTACCACTCCCTGCTTTAGGGGTGGGGGCACTCCACTGCTTAGATCTCTGCATACCCTGGGATTGTAGTCTGGGTGGTCTGTTTCCCCTGGGTCTTGTTTGGGAAGTTCTGGAGTTGGCAGGAAAGGACCAGTGTTTTGAAGGACAATAACTACTGAATCTAGGGGGTTGTACTTGTAGGAATTCTTTAACAGCCTGCATAAATTTAGCTTTTTCTTCCAACTTTTTAAGAACCACTTCTGCTTTGGTGCCAAACAAATCATCCTTATTGAAAGAAGCTTCTAGTAATTTAGATTTAACATGATCTTGCAAGGTCTGCTCCTTCAGCCAAGCATGTCTTCTCGGTACAGAGCCAGTGACTGCCGCCCTGCAAGATGCATCTAGGGCATCAAAGTCACACTGCAAAGTATGCTTAATAACTTGGTTTGCAGAGTGCATAAGCTCCTGCAATTCTTTGCTTTCTGCACAATCTGGAAAAGTTACCATTTTTTGTTTAATAAGTTCCAAAATATTTTGCTGGTATTTCAGCATGTGAAACTGGCAATTCAATGCCCTGATAGCAAGAGTTGCAGAGGTATATACCTTCTTACCCCATCTGTCCAAAGCTCTGGAATCCCTGTCCGAAGGGGTGGGATTTTTGGCTGTAGTAGCCTTAATACCTTTAGGCCCCTGGAAAATGATCTCTGGGTCAGCAGAAGGATTCTTGAAAAGAAACTTGTGAGTAACAGGTACTCTGTAGTACTGGTCTGGTTTCCTAGGGGGAGGAGGTAAAGTGTCTGGAGTAAGACTGGATTCCATGAAAAATCATCTACAACATCCAGGACAGGGGGTATAGTTGAAGGCCTGTGCTGAGGCAGCTCTAAAATTCTCTGAGTCTCATTTTGGACTGAGGATAGTCTTAGCATTCCCAATGGAAAATGCTCTCTTAAAGTATGCAAGGTTTCACCAAAAGAAAAATCCTCTGGAGGGGAGGCAGTGGAAATGGATTCTTCTGCCTCTGAATCCTCATGGGCGGATAATGGCATGTCTTCATAATCAGAAAGGTCGGAGTCATCGGACTCCTGGTCTGTAGAATCTGAAGGGGATTGGATTCTTGGTCTCTTTGCAGGGGAAGGCTGGCTTCCCCTAATCAGCGTAATAAAGTCTTCAGCCATTCTAAGCATTTGTTTTTGTGGCATGGGTGCCTGAGCATGCGCTTTGGTCATCTGTTTTCTAGGCGTAGTCCGTACCCTGGGCTTAAGAAACTCGGTAGTTTTGGTTAAAAATGAAGTTGTCGGTTTATTTCAAACATTGGTAGAGCAAAAAACTGCCTCAGAAGCAGGTGCCTGCACAGCGGCTCCAGACTCAGCCAAGGTAGAGATATTCGCTGGTTCCATAGTCGAAGAAGCATCTCGCGGCATACCGGACTCAGAATAGTCTCAGCAGAGGTTTGGGAATCCACTGAAGCGGGCATCAGGGGCTGCAAAGACAACTCACTGAGTACCAGCGGACTGGCAGCTAGCTTAACGGAAGCGTCATCGGCAGTTTTGGACCTATGCGGTCTGTCTCTGTCTTTATCCTTACGTTTTTTCGGAAGATTGGCAGTCGGATGACTTACTGAAGCCATTTCAGAATACGGAGATCAAAAGCGAAAGAATTTAGTGACAAAGACAGCCCGACAATGAATGGTTCTGGCATTAAACAAGGCACAGTCGTGGTCTGAGCTTAAACAGGTGACGCAGTAAGAATGAAAATCTCTGTGAGGTATTTGCTTTCCAAAAGCAAGACAATTGTTAACTTTTTCTGACATCGGTTAGACCAAGAAAAAAGAATCCCCAATGGAGTACTTAGCTTTAGACGACTTCAGGATTATTCAACTCAAAAATGAAAAATTCAGGTAGCGGCCGACCAGCACTTGCGAACTGCTTCTGCTTTGGCCTCCTCCTTGGCAAGAAAGACTGATGTAATGGCATTGGCTGTCTGTTTTTATACCCCTGACGTCAAGGAAGAAGCAACAGCATCCGACACAGAAATACTGAGTCTCTGGTGTTCGGGCCGACTGAGGGGTACCTGCAGGCAGATAACCCAAGTGCGATAACTGCAACAGTGAAACACAAAGAACATCAAGGAGGTCCTGCTTCTTGTTCTTCTGGTAATAAAGACCAGAGAGACACTTGTGTCAGTGAAACCTTTTCCAGTGTTTCAACGGAAAATGACAGAGGGAAAAAAGCACAGAAGCTAAGAAGAACAGAGAATGCACTGGAGATGAGGCAGAGACTGGGTTTGGGAGATGGAGATGAACCGAAATAGAACAGAAGAATCTGGAAATATTGGACTTTCTTGGACTTAGTTAAATTTGTAGGGGACTCTAAAGCATATGCCCTGCTTCATGTCATTAATGTTTGGAAAAATACTCAGAAGAAGCAAAGAGGGAGGAGAAGGTTAACTGTAAGTAATACAAATCTTTTCTTAACAGTATTACTTAACTAGTGCATGATTTTCTCTGCACGTTAGAAAGTAAAGCTTTTTCAGTTATTTTTTTAAGTGTAATAGGGATACGAATGTAAATATGAGCTAGTGTTTATTCTTTTTGTTTCTTTCTCCCTTCTCTCTTTCTCCTCGTTTAGTTTTAAGAAATGTAGGCACTGCAATGTAAAACAAAAAAGGGGGATCTGGTTAAAAGAGCAAGACAAAAGAAAAAATAGTGTGCTTTTTCTCATTCTTGCATAAGAAAATGACTGTTAAGGCCTCTAGCTTTAAATAACAACACGTTTTGACAGAAACCATGTAAATGAAAAAGAATATTGAATATTAAAATGTCTTTTTTCTAGTAAACAGTCCTGCACCTGGTTGACATGTCACTATCAGACAATCTGATAAACAGAAATGGTTGCAGAAAATGTTTTCTGAAAGCATTCAAGTGTTTTCCTGGATGGTAGAGCTATTAAGATAAAGCAAAACCAGACAGCACTTAATAGACTCACAGGCTCTACCATGCGTCTTAACATGAGAAGCTTTTGTTCGGTTTAGCTTGAGTGTGTGTGTGGCTGTCAGTTTGGAATTTATGTTCCCATTAAAGGGGTAAAGCTTCAATATATGAAGATGCACACAGTTTTGTGTGTTATTAAGTTAGGTTTTAGGGTGTGTGTGTGTATTTTTATTTGAGGATTTTCAATAAAAAAAGTTCTGCAAGATGTGACATAGGCTCAAATAGAGATGACAAGAAACAGATGTATAAAAATTAACTTGCCAAACAGTACATACATGTAACACAAAAGCTGGAACTAGACACTTAACAAAAAAGCTGTTATACATAAAAGGTAGGAATAATAATCCCTCAAGAATATGACTCTTTCTACAGTCTTTAAACATTAATGGTTTTAAAGATAAATACAAAAAAGAAAGAGTAGTGAACTACATTAAAAATGTAGATGGCAAACAAGTATGCTACAGGAGACACACTTGGAAAGAACTGAACATGTGAATTTGATAAAGGTTTACAGGATGGTTATTCAGGGAAATACCTGGGGAAAAGAAAGTAAGGAATATTTATGTTAATTGCAAGAGGAACTCCAATATTTACAGAAGAGGAAAAAAATAATGTAATGGTAGATTTGTAGTACTAAGGGGCTAATGGCAAGGGAAGAGGATTACACTGGCATGTATTCATATTCCACCGAAAGCTGCTATAAAGTACAGTTTTGTACCTACCATAAATGTAGATGTCCGAACTGGATAGCATCTGCAGTCATAACAAGTGGGGTTGTCCTGTCGTCAGGCAGCCCTTCAGTCGGCCGGATTCCAAAGTCCGGGTCCGGCTTCGGCTGATGTCGCACTCCACCCGACGTCATCTCTGTTGGTCTTCGGGTATAAAGGCATCAGCCGACGCCATTTTCCTCAGTGTTTCTTGCCCCAGATGCCAGTAGCCCTCTTGCAGGCTAAAATTTGGATAGATGCCAATGTTTCCAAATAGATAGAGGTAAACACAACAATAAGCATGTATGTACATATACAAAAACAAATACACCATAAAAGACTCCCCCCCAACAGCTAGCTATTAGAAGGGTAAACACCCTAGGAGTACCACAGAGGGGATGGTGGGAGGGTAATCCTGACTGCAGATGCTATGCTATCCAGTTCGGACATCTACATTTATGGTAGGTACAAAACTGTACTATGTCCTTCATGGATGCATCTGCAGTCATAACAAGTGGGTAGAATACCATAGCCAACTAGGGGAGGGGGATAAAGGTAGATTATGGTGTGTTTAGGATCCCTTGCAGTACAGCAGTGGCAAACCCTGCTCGGGATCTGGAATATAGAGGCAAATTATAATGCTTGGCAAATGTATGCACGGAGGTCCAAGTAGCCGCCTCAATAATGTCTTTGGTTGCCACTCCTCGTAAGAAGGCTGTGGTAGTGGCTGTTGCTCTTGTAGAATGAGGTCTTATGTTCTGTGGAATTGGTTTTCCATGGAAGGAGTAACAGAATCGTATGCAATTTCCTATCCATTTGGAGATTGTCTGTTTGGAAATAGCTTTTCCTTCCCTTCCTGTTGCATAGGCTACAAAAGTTGGTCAGTCTTTCTGCTATTTTTGTTCTGTCCAAGTAGTAGCGTAGCTGTCTATGTACATCCAAGGTATGCAGTATTCTTTCCCCTCTGTTTTGTGGGTTGGGAAAGAAGGTAGGTAGGTGGATTGCCTGGTTTAAAGACACTCTGGATACCACCTTAGGCATAAATGTAGGATTAGTCCTCATGGACACTCTATCTTGGTGGAAGATTAGGAAGGGTTGCACTGCCATTAAGGCCTGTAGTTCTGAAACCCTCCTTGCTGAAGTAATTGCCAGTAGGAAAGCAGTTTTCCATGATAGGTGTTGTAGGTCTGCTGTTGCTGCTGGTTCAAAGGGTGCTAGTGTCAACTTTTCTAGCACAAAGTTTAAATCCCAAGCTGGTAATGGTGGTTTCCTTGGAGGTTTTACATTCTTGATTCCTCTGAGGAATTGTCTGAGCAAAGGGTGCGAAAAACAGGTGTATCAAAGCTGTATTCTGCTGAAATAGCTGATGCATGTATCTTGATGGAGGAGTAGGACAGGCCTGAATGAAGAAGTTCGGCCAGATACTCCAGAATGTTAGGCATATCTATGTTTGACACATCTTTTCCTCTTTCCACTCCAGATGACAAACCTTTTCCATTTTCCAGCATAGTTCCTTCTTGTTGAAGGTCTGCGTGCTTCCAGAATAATGTCTTTAACTCTTTGGGAAAGTTCTGGAATAGCTGCTGTTATGCGATGTTCCATGCAGTCAGTTGTAAGGTTTTTAGGTTTGGATGTATGATGCTGTAGTTGTTCTGCGTTAACATCAAAGGCATCAGGGAATTCTCCACATATTGTTCGAGACATGCTCCTCAGTAGTGGGTACCAGTGTTGTCTTGGCCAGTTTGGAGCTATCAGGATTATCCTTGGACGTTCTTCCTTGATTTTTAGTAGTACCTTGTGTATCAAAGGAAGAGGCGGGAATGCATATGCTGTTAGGCCTTTCCAGTTGAAAGAGAGCGAATCCACTTTCCATGCTAATGGGTGGAATGTCCTTGTGCAGAATTCTTTGAGCTGGTGATTGAGAGGTGATGCGAATAGGTCTATCTGTGGCATTCCCCATTTCTTTGAGATGGTCTTGAAGATGTCCGGATGAAGCTTCCATTCGTGGGCATCCGAAGTGGTTCTGCTTAATATGTCTGCTAGGGTATTGGCTTTCCCTGGTACAAATATTGCCTGTAACTGGATGTTGTAGCTGAGTGCCAGGGTCCACAGCTCCAAGGTCATTCTGCATAGGGGGTATGAATGAGTGCCTCCCTGTTTGTTGATGTACCACATGACTGTGGTGTTGTCTGTCCTTATCATCAACTGGCCCTCTTTGAGAAATGGTTTGAACTTTTGGATTGCCAGTTTTACTGCCAGCATTTCTTTTAGGTTGATGTGCAGTTGAAGTTGATCCTGTGTCCACAATCCTTGCACGCATTTGTCCAGCATGTGTGCCCCCCACCCTAGGTCTGAAGCGTCTGTTGTGATGGTCTGGCTTGCTTGACATCTGCAAAAGGGTAGGCCTGGGTTTGACTGGCATGCCTGAGCCCACCATAGGAACTCCTGTTTTAAGCATGGAATTAGTGGGATTTCTGTTTCTAGACTGTGTCTGTGTTGGGACCATAAATTCTTTAGGTACCACTGTAGTTTTCTCATATGTAGTCTGGCAAATGGAACCAAGATTATGCATGATGCCATGAAGCCCAAGGCCTGCAGTACTTTTCTTGCTGTTAACTTGTTCAGTTTTGTTAGTGCCAAGAAGTATAGAGGGAGTTCTTTTTGTTTTTCTGTAGTCAGGAATGCCATTTGTTTTACTGTGTCCAATTCCGCCCCCAAGAAAGTCCTTGTTTGGGATGGTATTAGCCTTGACTTTTGTAAATTGACTGTGTATCCCAGTGCTTGTAGCAAGTAAATGACCCTTTGTAAATCTGTTGTCAGCTTGCTTTTGTTGTCCCCTTGTAGCAGGCAGTCGTCCAGGTATGGGTAAATTTGAATTCCCTGAAGTCTGCAATGGGCGATTACTGATGCCAGGCATTTTGTGAATACTCTGGGCGCAGTAGATAAGCCAAAAGGCAATGCTGAGAATTGATAGTGCTCTGATCCTGCAAGAAATCTGAGGTATCTACTGCAGATTGGTCGAATGGGGACGCAGGTATGCCTCCTTGAGATCTAGAGTTACCAGCCAAGACTCCTTGCCCAGCATGGGAAGAAGTTGCTGTAGGGTCAGCAGTTTGAATTTTGGGACAATGATGTACGTATTTAAGGTGGACAGGTCGAGAATTGGTCTCCAACTTTTTTCCTTTCTTGGAACTAGGAATAGTCTGGAGTAGAACCCCTTTCCTTGCTCTGCTGCTGGCACTCTTTCCACAGCTCTCATGTTTGCTAACTCCATTATCTGGCGTCGAGCCTCTGTTTTTTGATTTGGAGGTAGATTTGGCATTCCTCTTGACTGGAATAGTGTGGAAGTGAAACCGGTAACCTTGATCTATGGTTTGTAAAATCCACTTGTCCTTTGTTATGTAGTGCCAGTTCTTTGAAAATAAGGTTAACTTTCCGCCTAGAGGAGCTGCTATTTGTTCCCTGGTAGGCGGTTTAGGTTAAGTCACTGTGGTTGTGTTGATGTAGTGGCAGTGGCCGTGTCTGTGCCTCTGTTTTACCTTGCCACTGTCTTCCTCTGTAGGCACCTCCTCTGGATTGGTTTCTGCCTCTGGAACGCCTATTCCTGCCCCTTTGAAATTTTGTGGAGTCAGGAAAGGACCAATTTTTGGCAGGCCAGTTCCTGCTAAACCTTGGGGTTGAACCTGCAAGAAATCTTTAACAGTTTGAACAGATTTTGCCATTTCTTCCATTTTCTTCATAACCTGCTGGGCAGATGTACCAAACAAACTTGTCTTGTCCATAGGAGCATCTAGTAACTTAGCTTTAACATGATCCGCAAAGCTTGTTCCTTTAGCCATGCATGCCTTCTTATCACTGTGCCTGTCATGGCTGATCTAAATGAAGCCTCCAGTGCATCATAGCCACATTTTAAGGAATGGTTGCTAACCTGTTGTATGTTATTTACCATATCTAATACATATTTCTTATCAAGAGATTCATCAGTGGTTAGTTTTTAGTTAACTGATCCAGCATAAACTCTTGGTATTGTATCATGTGAAACTGACAGTTTAAAGCTCTAGCTGAGAGAGTAGCTGAAGTGTAGACCTTTTACCCCATCTGTCTAATGACCTTGCTTCCCTTTCAGAAGGAATAGGGTTTTAGCTATGGTCGGCTACTGCCTTGGGGCCCTGGGATATAGTTTCTGGGTCTGCAAGTGGAGCCTTGTAAAGGTGGTGATGAGTATCTGGCACCCTGTAAAATCTGTCTGGTTTGGTAGGGGCTGGGGTGGAGCGGAGCAAGCATCATTGAAAGCATCATCCACCACAGAGAGAACAGGGGTATAGCCAAGGGCCTGTGCTGAGGGAGGTGCAGAAAGGTCCTAAGTCTTTTTCTGAGTCTGAAAATCCTGTTGCTGCCATTGGAACTGTTCTCGCATGGCATGCAAAGTTTCCCAAAGGAAAATTCTTCTGGTGGGGAAGCAGCTGGGATGGATTCTTCAGCATCAGAATCTTCAAAATTGGAGAAGGGAGCCTCTGGCTGGTCAGTTATGTCTGATTCATCAGCAGAATCATCAGAGGACACTGGCTCGGGGCTCTGCCCTAGGTCTCTTCTCTGGGGCTGAGAGGCCCCTGTCTGGGTGAGATTGAGATCCTCTAATTAAAGAAATTAAATCTTCTGCCAAGGTAAGCATTTGAGAACTAGAAGAGGGCCTGGATGGGGTGGTTTAACAGGCACTGTTTTAGTAGTCTTGGCAGCTTTAGCCCTGGCGAAGGCCTTAATGGACATGGCTGCTGGAGGCCTAGCAGCACCACGTGCTGGGGTAGAAACATCCAAGGATGGTGTCTGATAAGTCAACCACCGTAGTGGGTAAAATTTCTGAAGTCGTTTCAATAGTTGTAGCAGGGGCCTCAGTTGTAGGAATAGGTTCAGCTGTACTTTGTTCAGTTTTCTCGGTTTCGCCGAAACCGAGACACTCGCGGTTTGCTTGACCAAGGTTTCGCCGAAACCGCGGACCGCGAGTGTCGGTCTTTATCTTCGCTTTTGCCAGATTGGGTAGTCGGAGGATCCGACGGCATAATGTACGCAAAATCAGAACCGAAAAACTGTTCTGCGAACTCCGACCGGCCTAAGCGTTCGTCGGTTGAAGGAAGCACAGGCCGAACAGGCTGCTACGCCGATGGGCTGGGCCTAAACAAGGCAGACAGTAAGAGTGGAAATCTTTATGAGGTATTTGTTTCCCACAGTTTAAACAATTGTTAACTTTTTCTGACATCGGCTGAGGCAAGAAAAAGTCCCCAACGGGTACTTAGCTTTAGAAGTCTTGAAGTAGTATTCGTAGAAGTAATCTCTGGATCCGACCGACCGGCACTTGCGAACAGCTTCTGCTTCGGGCGCCACGCGGCAAGAAAGACTGAGGAAAATGGCGTCGGCTGATGCCTTTATACCCGAAGACCAACAGAGATGACGTCGGGTGGAGTGCGACATCAGCCGAAGCCGGACCCGGACTTTGGAATCCGGCCGACTGAAGGGCTGCCTGACGACAGGACAACCCCACTTGTTATGACTGCAGATGCATCCATGAAGGACATCAGAGCTAAAGAAAATTCTGGAAGAACAATCAGCATTCAACAAGGAATATTACTTACAAGTGGGGACTGGAAGTTGATTGGCAGCAGTGAAGACATATCTGGGGGGGCCCAGAAAGGGAAATATAACAAAGGAGGGTAGATTTTTAAAGAAATTTATGAAAATATTTGGCATGGAAGATGTGAATTCAGCACTAGGAACTTGGAGTGAATTTACATACTCCCAAGATACAAAAACTGGGCTAAGCGAGGCAGAAAAAGAAGTTATGTACTCACCATAACATTCCATCTGAGTAGGTAACTTCATTTGTCAGCAACCTGTGGGTATCGGATCCGACCCAGACCCGAGCCGGCAGCTTTCCAAGCTAGAGATTCAAGCTCCTCTCCCTTCCCATAATACCCTGCTACCTCCCACCAGTCCTCAGATCAAGTTTGCCCAATTATCAGACAGCACTAAAACAAGCAAAAACCTGAACATCCTAACCTGAAACCTACCAGGAATTAATCACTTAATTATTCAGGTAACGAACGACAGGTTAGGGGGATGGGGGGGGGTCGGTTGCTGACAAATGAAGTTACCTACTCAGATGGAACGTTATGGTGAGTACATAACATCTTTATCTGAAGTAGTTAACTTCATTTGATCAACAACCTGTGGGTCAGAGTCCCCAGCTACCAAAAAACTTGGGAGGCCCTCAAGGAGGAATATTCCGAAGCACTGCAGAGCCAAAGGCTGCCCTCCCTCTGGATATCAGATCTAATTTATAATGAGAAATAAAGGTATGAGAGGAAGCCCAAGTAGCCTCTGATCAAATGTCATCCAGGGGTACCCTTGACCAAAAGGCAGCAGAGGTAGCCATAGAACGGGTAGAATGAGCACGAACCCCCACGGGCTCAGGCCGACCAGAAATTTTGTACGCGAGTAAAGTGCAGTGAGATTATCCACCTAGCTAGAGTCATCTTCGTTACTGGTTTACCCAAAAATGGCTTAGCAAAGGACACAAAGAGCTGCTCCGACTTATGCGAGGAAGCTGTTCTGTGCAAATAAAAGCGCAATTGTCTATGCACATCTAATGAGTGTAGTCTGTACTCTCCTTTGTTCTGGTAGTTAGGAAAGAAAACAGGCAGATTAATTGATTGGTTGATGTTAGCCTCGGAAGCCACTTTGGGTAAAAAGGAGGAATTAGTCCTGAGGGATACTCTGTCCTTATGGAAGACAAGATACGGAGGTTTAGTACAAAGGGCCTGAAGCTCCGATACCCTTTTAGCTGAGGTAATAGCAATCAAGAAGGCAGTTTTCCAAGACAAATACTTTAAGTCAACCGAAGCTGCAGGCTCAAAGAGGGGGGCAGTAAGAGCCTGGAGGACTAAGGTTAGAGCCCACGGAAGAACTGTATTCTCGATAGGAGATCTTAAAAGAAAGATACCCTTCAAGAAGGTCTTACAGATCTTAGAGGAAGCTAAGGGACCAAGATTGTCTCCTATGTGGAAGTGGGAAATGGCCGCCATTTGAACCTTCAGAGTTGAAGAACTGGCCCCCGGATGAAAGATGTGGGATAAGAACTCAAGTACTGCTGGAATAGGAGCCGTAAAAAGGTCCAAAATCCTTTGCCCGACCCAGATAGAAAAATGTTTTCATTTACTGTTGTAGACTTTCCTGGTAGAAGGTTTATGTGCCGCCACCAGGATGGATTTAACTGTGGACGAGAAGCTGGGAGTCCAAGCCACAAACAGAACTGGATAAACCAAGCGGAAAGCTTGAGGTCGTCCAGGTTTGGACTTTTCAATCCCAAAGGATGAGAAATCAGATCCAGAATGGGATCTAAGATCCAAGGAGGAGCCATGAGATGAGACCGTAGGTATGGGAATCAGGTTTCAAGAGGCCAGAATGGGGCTATGAGGATAACCTTGCACCCCAACCGATGAGCTTGCTGAAAGAACTTTGTCATTAACGGGAGAGGAGGATAAGCACAAAGACCAACGGATTGCCAAGCATGAACTAGAGCATCTCTGAGGGTCTCCCCCGGTGAGGGATTAAAGCGAAAGTCTCGCTGCACTTTGCATTCGAAGGCGATGCAAAAAGATCGCAGCAAGGTTGACCACATTTGAGGAAGATCTGTTTCGCTACTAAGGGGTTCAGAGACAACTCGTAAGGTGAGAGGATAGTTTGACTCAGCTTGCCCGCTAGAATGTTGGACCGACCCGGAATGTGCGTTGCTAGCAGAAAACGGTCGGTGCATATAGCCCACTCCCAAACTCTTATGGCCTCTCGGCAAAGGGGGTAAGATGTGGTTCCCCCCTGTTTGTTGATGTACAAGACCACCGACATGTTGTCTGTCTGAATTGAAATGGTCCCTAGAGGAAGAAGGGCATGGAGAGCTTGCAATGCTAGAAGCACTGCCCTCATCTCCAGAACACTGATATGCAGAAAGGTCTCTGTTGGAGTCCACGTGCCTTGGATGGTTCTGCCCATGCAATGCCCCCCCACTCTAGGCGAGAAGCATCCGTGGTCACCGTGGCTTGGGGAAGAGACATCAAAAAGGGCCGCCCTTCCCGAAAATCTCGGGAATGGAGCCACCAAAGCAAAGATTCCCGGCAAACCCTGCTGAGGGGAATCGGGGAGTACAACGGATGTCGAAGGATGGACCACTGCACCTGTATGGTCCACTGAAGAACTCTCATATTCAAGTTGGCTAGGGGTGAAAGGTTGATAGCCGCCGCCATAGACCCTATAGCCCTCAGGACTAATTCCGCTGGTGGGGTCGGAGACTGTAGAAGAGCTAAGACATGGAGAGTTAGGTTGCGGAGTCTGTCCGACGTCAAGAAGGTCTTGGACTGAAGCGTGTCTATTCTGGCGCCTATGAAGTCCCGGACCTGAGCAGGCTGAAGGGATGATTTTTTGTAATTTATGGTGACCCCCAACTGGTGGGCAAAACGCTGAAATAATCCTGGGCAGAGCATAGTAGATGCCTGGTGGGAGCGGTGAGGAGCCAGTCGTCCAGATAAGGAAAGACTTGTATTCCCTGAAGCCTCAGGTGGGCGGCTACAACTTCCATGACGTTGGTGAACACCCTGGGGGCCTGTGGTGAGGCCGAAAGGGAGGACCCTGAACTGATAATGACTGGCCCCCAACCGAAAGCAGAGAGACCTCCTGGATAGCCTGTTCATTAGAATGTGATAGTACGCATCCTTGTGGTATATGGAGCACATCTAGTCATTGTCCTGCAGAAGGGGGAGAATAGAATGAATGGTGACCATCCGGAATTTCTCCTTGGCAACGGACAGGTTCAATGTAGACAGGTTGAGAATTGGCCTCAAGTCCCCCATCTTTTTTGGCACCAAAAAGAACCTGGAGTAATTGCCTGATCCGGACTGGCCTGGGGGGACACGCTGGATGGCGCTTTTTCTTAGCAGCTCTTTTATCTCTAAAGCTGCCGCCTCCCTCTGATTGGGTGGGACATCGGGGAGGCGCTCCAACTGAGGGGGAGGGTTCACGAAGGGAATAGAGCAGCATCTGGATATTATTCGGAGCACCCAGCGATCTGTCATGATGGACACCCAATGTGCTAGGTGTTCCGAGAAACGCCCAAGACTGCCTCCACAGAGGAGCACTCGGGTAACCCATCAGGGTTCCTGTGCGGGTTAGTCGGAAAAAGGTTCCCTCGACCCAAAATTCTTCGGCCCCCCTCTGCCTCTGGGCCAGCATCCGCCTTGTCCTTCCATGCCTCTGAGGGACGAAGGGTCCGAAACAGGATTGTTGAGATTTCCGGAACCACATCTTCTTTTGTTCTCTCTGGTTCATGGAAAAGGTACTTTGAGGAGCCGAGAACCGGATTTGGACGGCAGACATCTTCCTGTCTTTCTTGCTCTGGAGTAGCGTATCGCAGACGATCTTGCCAAACAAAGTAGAACCGTCAAAGGGAGCGTTCACGAAGGATGCCTTGAAGGGTTCCGCAAAATCGCAAAGACAGAGCCAGGCATGATGCCACAAGGCAATGCCTGCTCCACTGGCTCTAGCCGCCCCCTCCATAGCATGGGAGAGAAGCCGCATAGAAGTGTTGGATACTGACTTTTAGGGAAAATTTTTTTGGC